>NC_091471.1:329806695-329981257 GCF_036971445.1 Narcine bancroftii
ACATTTCCTGTATTAGATCATTTATTTTTTTTCCTTCCAGGTGTATTCTCTAACATATTTTAAGTCTATGATGTCACACTGGTGAATTGTTGTATTGCACCAGCTTCTACTCCCATTTGTAATGTACATTTTCTGGGACATTTTCTCCCAATTGATCTAATTCAATCCTAGTCCAGTCCAGTGTTTCTCCACTCTGATAAAAAAAAAGATAAATATCTTAACTGTGCTGCCCTATAATAATTTTTGGTAGCTGCAGACTTCCTTGACTGTATCTCCATGCTAATTTTTCTAACGTTACTCTTGATTTTTTTTTTACCTTTCCATAAAAATTTCCCTATTTCCTTCAGTCCTGTAAACAATTCCTCTGTCAGGGGAATTGGTAACGTTTGGAATAGAGATTGCACCCGTGGAAACACATTCATCTTTTTTTTAATTTTTTTATTTTTCACACTATAAACCATATTGACCAAGACACATGCAGACATTTTTTCTCTTGAATATATAGTGTCGTTTTCTCCCCCTTTTCCCCCCTCCCTTCTTCACTCCCCTTCCCATTTATTGGAAGTTCAAACTATAAGATACATTAAACTTGTTAAACAATGTTGACACTTACTAAAAATAAACAAGAAATTTTACTGAGTCAGTTCTTTTCGTTGTCTTCTCCTTCTGTCATTTTAGGTGGTGGAAGTCCATGGTAGGATTTCTCTATTGTATTTCATGTATGGCTCCCATATTTGTTCGAATATTGTGATGTTATTTCTTAAATTATATGTTATTTTTTCTAATGGAATACATTTATTCATTTCTATGTACCATTGTTGTATTCTCAAGTATTCTTATTTCTAGGTTGACATAATACATTTTTTTGCTACAGCTAGGCCTATCATAACAAATCTTTTTTGTGCTCCATCCAAATCAAGTCCAAATTCTTTATTTCTTATATTACTTAGGAGGAAGATCTCTGGGTTTTTTGGTATATTGCTTTATGTGATTTTATTTAATATCTGGTTTAGATCTTCCCAAAATTTTTCCACTTTCTCACATGTCCAAATTGCATGAATTGTTGTTCCTGTTTCCTTTTTACAGCGAAAACATCTGTCTGATACTGTTGGGTCCCATTTATTTAACTTTTGAGGTGTGATGTATAGCCTGTGTATCCAGTTATATTGTATCATGCGTAACCTCGTGTTTATTGTATTTCTCATAGTTCCGGAGCATAGCTTTTCCCATGTTTCATTTTTTATCTTTATGTTTAGATCTTGTTCCCATTTTTGTTTAGGCTTACCGTTTGATTCCTCGTTCTCCTTTTCTTGCAGTATGATGTACATGTTTGTTATAAATTTTTAAATTATCATTGTGTCTGTAATCACATATTCAAAATTGCTTCCTTCTGGTAACCTCAGACTGTTTCCCAATTTGTCCTTCAAGTAGGTTTTCAGTTGGTGGTATGCAAACATTATATCGTGAGTTATATTATATTTATCCTTCATTTGTTCAAAGGAAAATAATTTATTTCCCGAAAAACAATTTTCTATTCTTTTGATCCCTTTTCTCTCCCATTCGCTGAAGGAAAGGTTATCTATTGTGAAAGGGATTAGTTGATTTTGTGTCAATATTAGTTTTGGTAGTTGGTAATTTGTTTTATTCCTTTCTACGTAAATCTTCTTCCAAATGTTGAGCAGATGATGCAATACCGGTGAATTCCTACGTTGCATCAATTTTTCATCCCATTTATATGGTATATTTTCAGGTATCTTCTCCCCTATTTTATCTAGTTCTAATCTGGTCCAATCTGGCTTTTCCCTTGTTTGATAAAAATCTGATAGGTATCTTAATTGTGCGGCTCTATAATAATTCTTAAAGTTTGGTAGTTGTAAGCCTCCTTGTTTGTACCATTCTGTTAATTTATCTAGTGCTATCCTCGGTTTCCCCCCTTTCCATAAGAATTTCCTTATTATTTTCTTTAGCTCCTTGAAGAATTTCTCTGTTAGGTGAATTGGTAATGAATGAAATAGGTATTGTATCCTTGGGAAGATGTTCATTTTAATACAATTTATCCTTCCTATGACTGTTAGTGGTAAGTCTTTCCAATGCTCTAAGTCAGGGGTGTCAAACTCAAATTCACGGAGGGCCAAAATTAAAAACTTGGACTAAGTCGAGGGCCGAACTAAATATTTATTGAAAATTTTCAACAACATCTGCGTGTTTTCTCTTCTTTCAACATATGTAATGTTAAACTTTAGGATATAACTTTAGGAGGATAATGTTATAGGTCAGGAGTAGGTAGCTCAAGTTCACCCTTTGCTTGACCTGAGGGAAACATATTTGGTCCCTGTGTCCATTTTGGCCTGCATCAGAACTCAGCATTTCCTGCTCACTCCTCAAGCTCTAGCCCTCTATTCACCCTCGACCCACCATCCCTCTACCTGACCAGTCCTTTACCAAACCTCTACTCACCCCTCACTCCACTCGCTCTGCCTCTACCCACCCCATCCTATACACGCCCCTCTACTGCCTCTCCCCTCAACCTGTTCCTCCCTCTACCCGTCTCTCACCCTCTAATCACCCCTCCCCTACTCGCCCTGCCCCTCCCCTTTTACCTCTTCCCTATCCACCCCTCCTTCTACTCATCCCTCCCTCTAACTGCCCCTCGCACCACCATAACTTCCCCTGTCCATTACTCCTCACCTACACCCTCTGCCCACCCCTGCTTACCCACCCACTCAGGCCCAGCGCGCTGCCGATCAGCCTTTGCGGACAGCCACCATCTCTTTCTTCGCGTGCAGGGCCGAACCAGCCGTCCCTGGGGTCTGCGCGGGTGCAAGCGCTGAAGGCCGTGACGACCGGGAGAAGTGCGCTCGCGCTGTGGAAGGGCCGTCTGGTGCCAGTCGTGTGGGGCTCGTGATACCCGGGGGCCGTGCGCAGCCTGCCATGCCCGTCGCGCCGACAGGAAATCACAGGCGCTCGCCCATCTGCCGCACCGCTCGACAGGTGGGAGAAGTGACTGGTTGTGCGGGAAGCCTTCCATCCGGCTTGCCGGCTGATGACATCGACAGACTTCTCGTGTTACAATTTCTCATGTTACAATGGGGAAGGATGTCCAATGAAGGGGGAGGATGGTGGGGGTGACATTACCAAAAAACAGCATCAGCTCTCGCTGCAGGGCGGGCCACCTCTAATACATTTTTGAAATGATCTTGCGGGCCAAATATAATTATATCGCGGGCCAAATTTGGCCCGCGGGCCAGAGTTTGACATGTGTGTTCTAAGTCGTCTTGTAATTTTTTCATTAATGGATGATAATTTAGTTTATATAGATGGCCGAGATTTTTATTTAGTTATCCCATTGCTTGTGTTTGCCATCTAAATGGTAATTCTTTCTTAAACTTTGTGAAATCCGCATTATTCATTGGCATTGCTTCACTTTTATTTGCGTTGATCTTGTACCCCGATACTTCTCATTATTCCTTCAATTTCCTATGTAATCCTTTTATTGATATTTCTGGTTCTGTTAAGTATATTATAATGTCATCTGCAAATAGACTGATTTTATATTCCTTCTCTTTTATTTTTATCCCTCTTATTTTATTTTCTGTTCTTATCAGTTCTGCTAGTGGTTCTATAGCTAACGCGAACAGTGAGGGAGATAGTAGACATCCCTGCCTTGTTGATCTGCTTAAGTTAAATTGTTTTAATATATATCATTTACTGTCACTTTCGCCAATGGCCCCTTATATAATGCTTTAATCCAATTAATATATTTCTCTGGTAGGCAGAATTTTTGTAGTACTTTGAATAAATAATTCCATTCTACTCTGTCAAAGGCCTTCTCTGCATCTAAAGCAACCGCTACTGTTGGAGTTTTATTTCCTTCTACTGCATGAATTAAGTTAATAAATTTACAGATATTGTCCCTTGTTCATCTTTTTTTAATAAATCTAGTTTGGTCTAGATTTACTATTTTTGGTACATAGTCGGCCAATCTGTTTGCTAATAGTTTAGCTATTATCTTATAATCTGTGTTAAGTAGAGATATTGGTCTATATGATGCTGGTGCTAGTGGATCTTTCCCTGTCTTTGGTATTACTGTAATTATTGCTGTTTTGCATGAATCTGGTATGTTTTGTGTTTTATCAATCTGGTTGATTACTTCCAGGAGGGGAGCAATTAAATGTTTTATAGAATTCTATTGGGAGTCCATCCTCTCCTGGTGTTTTATTGTTCGGTACTTTTTTAAATATCTCCTGTAATTCTTCTATTTCAAATGGTTTTATTAATTTATTTTGCCCCTTTGTAATTTCGGTAGTTCAATTTTAGTTAGAAATTCATCTATTTTGTCTTCTTTCCCTTCGTTTTCAGTTTGATATAGTTGTTCATAGAATTCCCTGAAGTTTTCATTGATCTCCGTTGGATTATATGTAATTTGTTTGTCCTTTTTTCTTAATGCCAATACCATTCTTTTAGTTTGTTCTGTCTTAAGCTGCCACGCTAGAATTTTGTGCGTTTTTTCTCCTAGCTCATATTTCTGTTTTGTCTTCATTATGTTCTTCTCCACCTTATATGTTTGTAGTGTTTCATATTTTAATATCTGCCAATTTTCTTCTTTTAGTTGTATCTTCCTTTATTGCTAATTATTTTTCTATATTTGTTATTTCCCTTTCCAACTGCTCTGTTTCCTGATTATAGTCCTTCTTCATCTTGGTTACATAACTTATTATTTGCCCTCTGATGAACGCTTTCATTGCATCCCATAGTATAAACTTATCTTTCACTGATTCCGTATTTATTTCAAAGTACATTTAATTTGTCGTTCAATGAATTCTCTAAATTCCTGTCTTTTATGTAGCATGGAGTTTAATCTCCATCTATACATTCTTGGTGGGATGTCCTCTAGCTCTAGTGCCAATAACAGGGGTGAGTGATCCAATAATAGTCTAGCTTTATATTCCGTTTTCCTAACTCTCCCTTGAATGTGGGCTGATAACAGGAATAGGTCTATCCTTGAGTATGTTTTGTGTCTACCCGAATAATATGAATATTCCTTTTCCTTTGGGTGTTGTTTCCTCCATATATCCAAAAGTTGCATTTCTTGCACCGATTTAATTATAAATTTGGTTACTTTGTTCTTTCTGTTAATTTTTTTCCCAGTTTTATCCATGTTTGAATCCAAATTAAGGTTGAAATCCCCTCCTATTAGTATGTTCCCTTGCGTGTCTGCTATCTTCAAAAAAATATCTTGCATAAATTTTTGATCTTCTTTGTTAAGTGACTATACATTGAGTAAATTCCAAAATTCTGAATATATCTGACATTTTATCATTACATATCTCGCTGCTGGATCTATTATTTCCTCTTCTATTTTGATTGGTACATTTTTATTGATTAATATAGGTACTCCTCTGGCTTTTGAATTATATGATGCTGCTGTTACATGTCCTATCCAATCTCTCTTTAATTTCTTGTGCTCCAATTCAGTTAAATGCGTTTCTTGCACAAATGCTATATCAATTTTTTCTTTTTTCAGTAAATTTAGCAGTTTCTTCCTTTTGATTTGGTTATGTATTCCATTAATATTTAAAGTCATATAGTTCAACATAGTCATTTCATACTTTGTTTATCTTTCCTTTCCATTTCCTCATCACCACCTTCCCTTCTTATCCATTTCTGCTTTTTTTTTGAACACATTATGAGACAACATTTCTAAATCATAAAATATTTCCACTATTCTCATATCTAAAATTCCTTTAACCCCAATAGTCCCTCTCCTTTCTGAGTTGCCCTTTGTCCCTTGTCAGGCAACCACATCTCCCCTCTCCATTTGGATTTGTGAATCCGTTCGCAAGCGTCAACTGATTTTGCAGTGACTGTTATTCTTCCCCACCCAGCCCCCCCCCAGAAAAGATTTTAATCTTCATATATAACAAAGGTCATTCTCTTAATTCCCTCCTTACTTCCTTTCTTCCCTTTCTTTCCCTTCTTAGTTCTTACTTATACTCTTTATATATGTATATATATATATATAGTTTGTTGTCATTTTTGTTCTTGTTACATCTCTCTGTCTGTTTTGTAGTTGTTCTGAAAATTTTCGTGACTTTTCTGGATCCGAGAATAGTTTGGTTTGCTGCCCCGGTATAACTATTTTAAGTACCGCTGGGTATTTTAACATAAATTTATAGCCTTTTTTTCCATAGGGTCGTTTTTGCTGCATTAAACTCCTTCCTCTTCTTCAGGAGTTCAAAACTTGTATCTGGATAGAAAAAAAAATTTTGACCCTTGTATTCAAGTGGTTTTTTTGTCTTCTCTTATTTTTTTCATTGCCTTCTCCCATATATTTTCTCTTGTTGTATATCTTAGGAATTTTACAAGAATGAATCTTGATTTTTCTTGTGGTTGTGGTTTAGGGGCTAATGTTCTGTGTGCCCTTTCTATTTCGATTTCTTCCTGTAATTCTGGTCTTCCTAGGACCCTGGGAATCCATTCTTTTATAAATTCTTTCATATTTTTGCCTTCTTCATCTTCCTTAAGGCCCACTATCTTTATATTGTTTCTTCTATTATAATTTTCCATTAAATCTATCTTCTGAACTAACAGCTCCTGTGTTTATTTAACTTTTTTTTATCAGATTCTTCTAATTTCTTTTTTAAGTCATCTACTTCCATTGCTATGGCTGTTTCTCGTTCTTCCACCTTGTCTACTCTTTTTCCTATATCTGTCATGATCATCTCTAATCTATTCACTTTTTCTTCTGTACTTTTTCTTCTTCTTTTTATTTCACTGAATTCTTGTGACTGCCATTCTTTTACTGATTCCATATATTCTTTAAAAAAAATATATCCATGTACTTGCCCTTCCCTTCATCTTCCATTTCTCTGTGTTCTCCCTCCTCTTCTTCTGAGTCCACTCCAGGATCTTTGTCCTTTACCTCTGTCTCTTCTGTTTTTCTTGTTGGGTTGTTTGTTTTATTTTGTTGGGTATTTTTGTTCTTCTTATTTTTATTAAAGGTGTCTTGGTGTTGGTCTTCTTCCTCTGAGTTTGTCATCTGTTGTTTCTTTGATTTCCTATTTTTATTCTCTTCCTTCTTGTTCCCGTTATTTTCTATGTTTTCCTGTTGAGAGTCTTGCTGTCGTGTTATACTTGTCTGTTTCAGCTGTGGAGATTTACTCCTCAGCTGGTCCCCCCTCCCGTCGGTGTTGTTTTTGTCTTGCGCACTTTTGTTTGGCTCCGTGAGCCATCTTTGTAGTCCTGAGTTTGGGGTTTCCACTGACCTCAGGGAGCGGGCTTCTCTCTCCACGCGGGCTTCCTCGTACCGGTAAGGCCTTCACCTTCCTCTTCTGACATCCTTCCTTCTTCTTTTCTTCCCGTTGTTTTTGGTTTTTCTTTCTTTGCTGCCACTTTCTCCACACTTTCACTTTCAATTTGTTATGGTTTCTGTGTTAGTGACTTTGTTTTTTCTCTACCTTTTTTTTACTTTTCTGGAGAGGGCTGGTATTTTCTTACCGGTCACTACTCCATCACGTGACTTCCCCCTAAACACATTCATCTTAATGCAGTTTACTCACCCTATTAAAGTTAACAGCAGCTCTTTCCAATTCTCTATATCTTCCTATATTTTTTTTATTAGTGGTTGGTAGTTTAATTTATATAAATGTTTTAGGTTATTATCTATCCTGGTACCAAGGTAATCAGGATTGCCATTTAAAAGGGGATTCTTTTTTAAATTATGTATAATCAACTTTAATCTTTGGCATCACTTCACTTTTATTAATGTTAGCCTTGCATCCTGATATCTCTCCATATTCTTTCAGTTTCATATATAGCTTTTTTATTGATCTATCTGGCTCTGTTAAATATACTACTATTCATCCGTGAATAGGCTAATTTTATATTCTTCCTCTTTTAATTTTATTCCTTTTATAATAGTTTCCTTCCTTAACAACTCCACCAATGGTTCTATAACCAAGGCGAAGAGTGAGGGGGACAATGGGCATCCCTGTCTTGTTGACCTGCTCAATTTGATGACAATATCCATTTATTACTACCTTTACTAGCAGTCCATTATAGATGGCCCCCTCATCATTTCTGCTAGAGGTTCTATCGCTATAACAAATAATGCCGGAGAGAGGGGGCAGCCTTGCCTACTTGATTGACTCAACGTGAACATTCCTGATGTTTGACTATTGGTTATTATTTTTGCTCGTGGATTTTGATATAATGCCCTAATCCAGTTAATAAATCCTCATCCTATACCTAACTTTTCTATTGTTTTAAACAAAAAAGGTCATTCAAGTCTGTAGAATACCTTTTCTGTGTCTAATAATACTATTATATTGGAGTCCTTATTTGATTGAGCTAAATATATTATGTTAAGTAATCGCGCCAAGTTATTTGACGCTTCAGCCCGGTTAAGCAACCTGCAAAGGAGAAGGTCACTCTGATATAAAACCTACGACCCAAGGACCTCATTGCCACGTCCCAGCTTGCTTGGCCACGGCATACGAACCATAGGTGTAAAGGGTGGGGCCAGTACTGCGCACACTGCACTTCACCTAAAAGCTCCTTTGCGTAGGCCCGAGGACAGGTCCACGTCCTCCCCCTCATCAGCAGACGTGGACATACCCCTCCATAAATCTTCATCTGCGAAGCCAAGCCAAAGAAAGAATCCAATTAATAAATGTTTCCAGTAGTTTAAATTTCTGTAGCACTTTAAACAGATAATTCCATTCTACCCTGTCGAATGCTTTCTCTGCATCCAGCGTAATAGCCACCGTTGGCATTTTATTCATTTGTGCTACATGGATTAAATTAGGAAGTTTGCAAACAATATCTTCTGCTTGTCTTTTTTTTAAAATCCAGTTTGATCCTGGATTACCAATTTCAGTGCACAGTCAGTCAGCCTGTTTGTTAATAGTTTTGCTATTAATTTGTAATCTGCATTTAGTAAGGATATTGGTCTGTATGACACTGGTGACAAGGTCCTTTCCCATTTTTGGAATTACAGTGATTGCAGTTTTACGTGATTCTGGTAAGTTTTGGGTCTCTTCCACCTGCTCCATTATTTCTAGGAGGGGCGGAATTAATAGGTTCTCAAATACTTTATAAAATTCTATAGGGAATCCATCTTCACCTGGTGTTTTATTGTTTTGTAGTTTCATTAATATCCTGTACTTCTTCAATTTTAAATGGTTTTGTCAGTTTGTTTTGATCTTCTACTTGTAGTTGTGGTAGTTTGATATTAGATAAAAATTAGTCAATTTTGTCGCTCTTTCCTGTATTTTTGATTTGATAATTGTTTATAGAATTTTTAAAAGTTTTTATTAATCTCTAATGGGTTGTATGTAATCTGTTTATCATCTTTTCTTGTCGCTAGTATGGATCTTTTAGCTTGCTCTACTTTAAGTTGCCAGGCCAATATTTTGTGGGTTTTCTCTTCCAATTCATAATATCTTTGCTTTGTTTTCATTATATTTTTCTCCACTTTATATGTTTGTAGTGTTTCATATTTTAATTTTTTTCTCTGCCAATTCTCTCTTTTTCTCTATGTCTTCTCTTTTCACTAATTCCTTTTCTATAATTGCTTTTCCAACTGTTCTACTTCCCGGTTATATTCTTTTTTAATTTTAGTTGTATAGCTAATTATTTGTCCTCTAATAAAGGCCTTCATTGTGTCCCATGGTATGAATTTATCTTTTACTGACTCTGTATTTATCTCGAAATATGTTCAATATATTCCCTGAAATTTTGCTTTTTTAACAGTACAGGGTTTAGCCTCCAACTATATGTTTTTGGTGGGATATCCTCTAATTCAATTGTTAATAACAAGGGTGAGTGGTCAGATAATAGTCTTGCTTTGATTTTGGTCTTTCTAACTGTCCCTTGGATCTGCACCGACAGCAAGAATATATCTATCCTTGAATAGGTCTTATGTCTATTCGAGTAATATGAGCACTCTCTTTCTTCTGAGTATTGCTTCCTCCATATATAAATTAATTTCACATCCTGCATTGATTTTAGTGTGAATTTGGTTACTTTATTCTTTTTGTTAATTGTCTTCCCAGTATCACTGGGTCCAGGTTGAAGTTGAAATCCGCCCGCCCCCCCCCAAGCAAAATATGTCCCTGTGTATCCGTTATCTTTAGGAAGATGTTCTGCATGAATTCCTGATCTTCTTCATTAGGTACATAAATATTTAGCAAATTCCAAAATTCTGAGTAAATCTGGCACTTCATCATTACATACCTGTCCACTGGATCTGTTATTACGTCCTTTATATTAATTAGCAAATTCTTGTCAACTAGTACATCTACTCCCCTGGCTTTTGAATTGTATGATGATGCCACTGCATGACCTACCCAGTCTCTCTTCAATTTACTATGTTCTATCTTGGTTATGTGTGTTTCTTGCACAAATGCAATGTCTACTCTTTCCTTTTTGAGTAATGTCAGTAACCTTTTCCTTTTAATTTGGTTGTGTATTCCATTAATATTTAAAGTCATATAATTCAATGTACCCATATTATACCTCTGTTTTCAATTCTCTCTCACCTCTTCAACCCCTCCATCTGCAGTATTATTCTTTAAATTATTCTTGCTCGTCTCTGTGCACGGTGACATGGCTAAAAAACAAAATACCCCAGAAATCCCCACAAAAACTAACACAAAATATACTCCTAACCAAAATAACATTAACCATCCTCCCATATTGTGTTGTTTTTGACTCCTTGCCAGACAACCACAACTCCCTTATCCACTTGGGTTGCAATAATAACTGTGTGTCAACAGATTTTGCAGTAGCAGATCTTCCCCCTTCCCCAGTCCCCCCAGAGAAACACTATACATTTTTCTATAAGTATAACATCACTCCTTTTCTCCTAATCTTTTTCAACCTTAAACTTCTATATTTACATTATCATCTTTACAATTTATTTCTACACATTGAAATATCCTGAACAACTAGGTGAAAATAAACAACAAACCTCAGTTGTATCCAGAAGTACAAAGAGGAGAGGTGGAAAAACTCATGTCAAAGCAGTTAATACTTCAGGTCAATGTAACTACAGAATGCTTGGAGAACAATATGATTGAATTTATGAACGGGAAGACATGTTTAACTTATCATGAATTCTTTTGAGGAGGTGCCAGTGTTAATGGGTGGCTCACGTTTCTCTGAACCCTGCACTCTGTTTATGTTCTTTTCTCTAATATCCTGTGTTCTGTCTTTGTATCCAAAATAATCTGCTGGAGGAATTCAGTGGGAGAAAAAGAATGGTTGATGCTTCAAGCTGAAACTCTTCATTGGTTTGATGTTTTTATGCTTTCCTCTGCACTCCGCATTGCACAAAAGTGCTGGGGAAACTCAGCTGGTCAGGAAGCATCTACGAGAAGTAAAAGGCAGTAAATGTTTTGGGCTTGAGGCTTCTGTCAGGAATCCTTCACTTATGTGTGGTGCACTCAACCCCAGCAGCTGCCAATTTTCTTGCTTAACTGTACCATGCACTATATTTATTTTTTTTAATTTAGACCCACAATAATGTAACTGGCCCTTCAGGCCATGAGCCCGTGCCGTCCAATTACACCCGAATGACCTAAACTCATAATACGTTTTGAATTATGGGAGGAAACTGGAACCCCAGGGGAAATCATGGGGAGGAGGTACAATTGTGGGATTCAAACCCCGGTCCCAATCACTATTGCTGTAACAACATTGCACTAACCGTGCAGCTGCCCTTGTTCCTCTATACCCTGCACTATTTTACTTTTACTACTCCCTACATTGTTAATTAAATTTAATGTTTGGAAGGGATATCTGGGTCAGCACAACATTGAAGGGTGAAGGGCCTGTCCTATGTTCTCTGTTCTTATTGCACCACCTGGTGTGCAAGTTGACTTGCCTGGATAGCACACAAACACTAATCCTAATCTCATTACACATGACAATACGACATTGATGAATGTAGGCCTAATGCCGGCAAAAGGGACCAGTGTAGATCAGAGTAATGATCAACAATGAATAAAGTTCAAGATTCAAGATTCTTTTATTGTTGGGCAATAGTACTGAACATGTAATTGCGGCAAGTTTGAATCCCTCTTGGACAGTAAGGAGTTTGTACATTCTCCCCATGTCTGTGTGGGTTTTCCTTGGGAGCTCTGGCTTCCTCCCACCATTTGAAACGTACTGAGGTTGTAGGTTAATTGGGTGTAATTAGGCAGCATGGACTCCTGAACTAGAATGGTCTGTTACCGTGCTGCATGTCTAAATTTTATAAAATGTACTATTACCATAAGGCAAAGAATTACATTTAGTGTTGCTTGGCTCCCTTTACAGTAAGAGGAGAAGCAAAAGAGAGTCCCTTCAGGGCCACTGAGTGTCCGTGGATTCACATCCAGTGCTTCCACAGCCTCTGCAGGCGCACAGACTCCTGTTCGATCCATCAGCAGCCTGAGCTCCAAATCCAAACTTCCAACAATGATCAGCACCCTTCGGTAGCCCTTCTTGCCCTCTCCAGGGCCCTCTCAAATCTGGTTCCGATACTGTTCCCTTAAGCAATCTCCAGCTGCCCGCAGCCCCTGCAGATCCCCCGACCGCAGGTAGTCTGCGGCCTGTGTGGGTCCTTCAGCTGCTCATCCCCTCACTGGTCTGCTGCCATGGTCACCGTCCTTTAAGGTAATCTCCTTTGCTTCTCAGCAGAGGGTGTTCACCCCGTTTCTTGTGCCCTGCACCAGCCTTCTGCTTTCCCAGAGTGCTGCCGAGCACAGGCATCTTTTGCACAGATCCATCGATGCAGGATCTTAGTTTAAAAACACCATCAGCTCCTTTAAAAGGATATTTAATGTCTGCACAGAGCTGCTGGCATTTGGACTGGATTGTTGAACCTTTCAGAGCAGCCCTGTGACTATGCTCTCCACTCTTTCGGGACCTCACCAGGGTCAGCTCCGCCATTACAGCAGCTCTGGCAGCGCCGCCATTTTATCATCAAAAGTGGCCCAAAAGGTTACATTTCTGTGATGTAATATTCTAATTCTGGCACACCCCAGTTCTATCCCTGAGAACTGTCCATAAGTGATATCTCAGCAAGTCAGAAATGTCTGTTTGCTCAGCATTCAGTCAGCACAATTCTTTCATTTTATTGTATCATCATCCTAATATTATCTATAATTAAACTAATGGAATATCTAGAAATAGCACACTACTGGAGCTGATGTAATGGCGGCAATACTGTGGATTTGGGAGAACGGGGAGTAGAGACATAGCGGTCCTCTGCGGGGTCCTACTGCCTGCTCATAAATGTCAACAGCCCAATACAGACTTTAAGCAGCTTGTTAAGAAGGTCCAACAGTGTTTTATTTTTAAAAAAGGATGGTGGCGCCCATACTTGGTGATGGACTACATGGGGTTGTAGACTCTGGGGGATCAGCACAGGGCACCAGAGTGAGAGAACACAATTCTTTATTTGAAAATTGGTATGAAAAAGGTATACAGAAAATATGGATACATAAAAAAATACCTGTTTTAGAGGTTCAATTTTTATGAAATTTGATCAATTAAAGGAGAAATATGAAATATGGGATATTACAAAATACAATATTTGAAGAAGAAACTAGGAATGGACGAGACTCCCGGAGCAGGCAATTTGAATATGTTATAACAGATACCTTTATAATTTGAAGATTTATAACTACTATATATAATAAATTACAAGAAATAAAGGAAAATAAAGATTTGTATAAAAATAGAACTGAAGTGGGAACAGGATTTAAATATGCAAATTCAAGAAAAAATATGGATGAAACTGTGTAGAGATAGTTTAACTAATACAATCAATGCTTGATATCAATTGGTTCAATATTATTTTTTACATTAAATGTATAATACACCCTCTAAGTTGAATAAATTTAGCTAAAATTTTCTACTAAATGTTTTAAATATAAAAGAGAGATTGGTAATTTCTTGCATTCAGTATGGTTGCATGAAAAGGTAAAAAGATTTCTGGAAAGAATTATGTGTTATGTTAGAGAAGATATTAAAAGTGAAGGTTAAATGAGATCCAAGAATTTTTTGTTGTGTAATATATATGATGAAGTCATTAAGTTGGAACTAGATAAATATTAAAAGAGATTTTTGAATCTCGCAACAGCAATACCGAGAAAATGTGTAGCTAAAATGTGGAAATTGGAAAGTAATGTAAAAATAGGAATGCTTTAATGAAATAAAATATTATCTCCCATTAGAAAAAATACTTATAATATGAGAGATGATTATGATAAATTTTGTCAAATTTGGGAGCCATATGTGAGATTTATGAATCCAGACCTTCTAATCCAATTCCCCTGAAAATATGGTACTTTCATCAATAAATGTATTATGGTATCATTAATGTGGTTTAATTATTATGATGAATGTGTTCTTTCTTTTCTTTTTTTTCTATCTTTTTCTTCTATCTGTGGAGTTAGGGATGGTGGGAGGTGGGAGGGTGAAAATTATTTAGTATCTGTTATGTTATGATATTGCAAGTTAATTTTAAGAGTATGAAAGATACTAATAAATAAAATTTTCCAAAAAAACACAACTTTCCCCCTCCCCCCCTCCCATCCCCACCCCATCAAGGAGAAGCCTGGGAGACCACAGTAGTGGACCAGCGGCTGAAGGATCCACACCGCTGTGAGCTGCTGGCAAGTGGCTCTTGAGAACCAGGGATCAGTACTGGGATTCAAGAGGGTGACAGGGCAAGAAGGACTCCTGAAGGGCCACCGAGGTTTGGATCTGGGAGCTCGGGATCGCCAATTGATCAAATACAAGGCTGTTCAGCTGCAGAGGCTATGAGGACATCAGTGATGAATTCACAGACACGGTATCTCTGTAGAGTCTCTCTTTTGCTTCTCTTTGTTTTATTGTCAGGGGCACAGGGCAATGCGTGGCACCTCTTCGTGTGCTTTTATGGTAGGCAAAAGTTGAGATTTTCTGTTTTCCAGATAAGTGTGAGGTGGTGCATTTGGGAAGGACAAACCAGAAAGCTGAGTACAGGGTTAACAATCTGTTACTTAAGGGTGTGTATGAACAGAGGGACCTTGGGTTCCAAATCCATACATCCTTCAAGGTCGCTGCACAGGTTGATAGGATTGTTAAGCAGGCCTACGGGACGCGGGCTTCATTAATAGGGGGTTTGAGTTCAGGACTCAAGAGGTCATGTTGCAGCTCTACAAATCTCTGCTGAGACCACACTTGGAGGATTCTGTTGAGTTCTGGTCACCTCATTGTAGGAAGGATGTGGAAGCTCTAGAGAGGGTGCAGAGGAGATTTACCAGGATGTTGCCTGGATTGTAAAAACATGTTTTATGAAGCAAGGTTAGCAGAGCTGGGACTTTTCTCTTTGGAATGAAGAGCCTACAAGATTCTGAAAGGCATAGACAGGGTGGACAACCAGTGCCTGTTTCCCAGGGCAGGATCAGCAAACAGCAGAGGACATCTGTACAAAGTGAAGAGAGGGAAGTTTAGGGGAGATATCAGTGTAAAGTTATTTTTTTACACAGAGAGTTGTGAGTGCCTGAAATGCTGGGGATGATGGTGGAGGCTGGAACATTAGGGTCATACAAAAGACTCTTGGTCATGCAAGAAAAGAAAAATAGAGGGTTAAGGGGTCCAGCTCCCTCAACAGCCCCTAAGGCTAGAGCTGGATGAGGTTCCCACCCTGGATGAGACATATAAGGCAATCGAACAACTGAAAAGTGGCAAAGCAGCAGGTATGGATGGAATCCCCCCAGAAGTCTGGAAGGCTGGCGGCAAAACTCTGCATGCCAAACTGCATGAGTTTTTCAAGCTTTGTTGGGACCAAGGTAAACTGCCTCAGGATCTTCGTGATGCCACCATCATCACCCTGTACAAAAACAAAGGCGAGAAATCAGACTGCTCAAACTACAGGGGAATCACGTTGCTCTCCATTGCAGGCAAAATCTTCGCTAGGATTCTACTAAATAGAATAATACCTAGTGTCGCTGAGAATATTCTCCCAGAATCACAGTGCGGCTTTCGCGCAAACAGAGGAACCACTGACATGGTCTTTGCCCTCAGACAGCTCCAAGAAAAGTGCAGAGAACAAAACAAAGGACTCTACATCACCTTTGTTGACCTCACCAAAGCCTTCGACACCGTGAGCAGGAAAGGGCTTTGGCAAATACTAGAGCGCATCGGATGTCCCCCAAAGTTCCTCAACATGATTATCCAACTGCACGAAAACCAACAAGGTCGGGTCAGATACAGCAATGAGCTCTCTGAACCCTTCTCCATTAACAATGGCGTGAAGCAAGGCTGTGTTCTCGCACCAACCCTCTTTTCAATCTTCTTCAGCATGATGCTGAACCAAGCCATGAAAGACCCCAACAATGAAGACGCTGTTTACATCCGGTACCGCACGGATGGCAGTCTCTTCAATCTGAGGCGCCTGCAAGCTCACACCAAGACACAAGAGAAACTTGTCCGTGAACTACTCTTTGCAGATGATGCCGCTTTAGTTGCCCATTCAGAGCCAGCTCTTCAGCGCTTGACGTCCTGCTTTGCGGAAACTGCCAAAATGTTTGGCCTGGAAGTCAGCCTGAAGAAAACTGAGGTCCTCCATCAGCCAGCTCCCCACCATGACTACCAGCCCCCCCACATCTCCATCGGGCACACAAAACTCAAAACGGTCAACCAGTTTACCTATCTCGGCTGCACCATTTCATCAGATGCAAGGATCGACAATGAGATAGACAACAGACTCGCCAAGGCAAATAGCGCCTTTGGAAGACTACACAAAAGAGTCTGGAAAAACAACCAACTGAAAAACCTCACAAAGATAAGCGTATACAGAGCCGTTGTCATACCCACACTCCTGTTCGGCTCCGAATCATGGGTCCTCTACCGGCACCACCTACGGCTCCTAGAACGCTTCCACCAGCGTTGTCTCCGCTCCATCCTCAACATCCATTGGAGCGCTCACACCCCTAACGTCGAGGTACTCGAGATGGCAGAGGTCGACAGCATCGAGTCCACGCTGCTGAAGATCCAGCTGCGCTGGATGGGTCACGTCTCCAGAATGGAGGACCATCGCCTTCCCAAGATCGTATTATATGGCGAGCTCTCCACTGGCCACCGTGACAGAGGTGCACCAAAGAAAAGGTACAAGGACTGCCTAAAGAAATCTCTTGGTGCCTGCCACATTGACCACCGCCAGTGGGCTGATAACGCCTCAAACCGTGCATCTTGGCGCCTCACAGTTTGGCGGGCAGCAGCCTCCTTTGAAGAAGACCGCAGAGCCCACCTCACTGACAAAAGGCAAAGGAGGAAAAACCCAACACCCAACCCCAACCAACCAATTTTCCCTTGCAACCGCTGCAATCGTGTCTGCCTGTCCCGCATCGGACTGGTCAGCCACAAACGAGCCTGCAGCTGACGTGGACTTTTTACCCCCTCCATAAATCTTCGTCCGCGAAGCCAAGCCAAAGAAAAGATAGTTTAGTACTTTGTTTTAAAGGAATATATGGGTTGGCTCAACATCGAGGGCTGAAGGCCCTGTACTGTGCAGTTGCGTACTATGTTCTCTATTCTAATTTCATTTTGTGCATTAGTAATGACATTAATCTATGTATTGCATCCAGACATTCGCGAATACCATCAAATATTATTATTAGTGGCTTGAAAGTTGCTTTACAAACGCACACAAGAATTTGTGTTGTCAGATTATTTGCACCTCAGAAACCCCTTTACTGCAGATTTAAAAAATGTTGGTGGTGCTGGAGCTGCCACTGGTGTGGACCCGTGGAGAGTGAGGAGTGAAGTCTCAGTGCTCCCCTGTGGGGTCCAACTACCATGTGCTCTGTACAGGCTTTAAGCGGCCTGTTAAAGGAGGTTTATTTAAAATCCCATGACCATGATGGCAAAACCAGTGCTTGGCAGCAGCCTCAAGGGGTTGCAGATTGTGGAAAGCAGAGGACTGGTGCAGGTACCAGAAAATGGGGAGACCACCTCCCATTTGAGGAGCAGAGGAAATGACCCACAGGATGGCGACCAAGGCTGTGGATCAATGAGCAGTCTGAGGGTGAAGAACACACAGACAGCAGACCATTGGTGACTTGAGGCAAGGAACCTTCGTAGGCTGCAGGTGACTTGGGGTCAAGGGACTTACACCAGGCTGCGGACTGCTGGAGGCTGGCTGAAGAGGTATCGAATCAGGGATGCAAGTGAGCACTGGAGGCTTCTGGATTATGTCAGAGGTATGCATCTGGAACTCAAGTTGTTGATGGTTTGGACTGAAGGATGTGTGGCTGCAGGAATGCTGGAGGTGAAGTCATGGACATTCAATGACCTTGGGAGGACTCCAGTGAAATACTAAAGTCTGCAGACACCGTGGTTGAAGTAAAAACACAATGCTATAGAAACTTAGCAGGTCAAACAGCATCAACTCTTTTGCTTCTCTTTGTCTGGCTTTAAGGAGCCCTGGGCAATTTCTGCTGATGGCAAGTCTTTGCCTCATGGTAGACTAAAGGAAATTTCATGTAATATCACATTTTCTGTTCTATTACCTAACAATAAAATAATCTTGAAATAACACATGAGAATGCAGATGCTGAAATCTGAAGCCAGACACAATCTACCTCTATATCTACCATATAACAATTACAGCATGGAAACTGGCCATTTTGGCCCTTCTAGTACACACCGAACTAAGTCCTCTCCTCTAGTTCCACCTACCTGCACCCTGCCCACAACCCTCCATTCCCCTCCCATCCACGTACCTATACAATTTTTCCTTAAATGACATTGACCCTGCTGCCACTACTTCTCCTGGAAGCTCATTCCACACAGCCACCACTCTGAGTAAAGAAGTTCCCCCTCATGTTACTTCTAAAGTTTTGCCCCTTAAACTTTGCCCCTCTTGTTTCAATCTCTCTACCTATCCACATCAACTCTACCTATCCCTCTCATTATCTTAAATACCTCTATCAAACCCCCTCTCAACCTTCTACGCTCCAAAGAATAGACCTAATTTGCTCAATCTTTCGTTGTAATCTGCCAGAGGAACTCAGCAGTCCAAGCAGCATCAGTGGGAGAAAAGGAATGGCCAAGGTTCTGAGTCGAACAGGATTGATGTTAAGTAAGGAGGCTTGGAGATCTGATGAACGGTTTCACTTTGAAACATCGACTCTTCCTTTTACCCCACTGATGGTGCTGCTTGACCATTGGAATTTTGCAGTGGATTGGCTTTCTTGTATTTTGAATCCCTCTCGGCTAATGCACGTGTGTCCGCTGAGTGGAGAGACCACAGACCGCGCATGCGCATTAGGTTTTCACGGGACTGTCATTCGACCGCATCGCCACACATGGCCTCCGCGGGCACAGCACATGCTCAAGAGTGGTCCAGTGACGTCGCATTTCGGCACGCCGCCACCAGGGTCAGGCATGCGCGCTGGGTGCTTTAAACCCCACCCACCCCAAAGTTGCGGCCGTGTGATGGAGGGCTCGGAAGCTCCGCCCCTTACCGAGAAAAGTAGCGCCGACGTCACCTGGCTGTCCCACCCCGTCACATTACAACCGCCCCCTTTAAACGGAGCAACAGGTTAACCCTTTCCTGTTCGTGTCATTCATGGGAGCAAGCGCTTTCCAATAAAGTTTCTCTCCAGTAAAATATCTGAAAGAGAGAGAGAGAGATGAGCAAAGTTAACTTTTCCATGTGACGACCCCTCTCATCTTTTCCCACTTCCTATTTATTGTTCAGAGTACATACAGGGCATCACATACAACCCTGAGATTCGTTTTTCCTGCAGGCGTGGCAGAATTACCACTTATTGGTAGTGCAAGAAAAACTGTACATAACGTACACGTGTAAACAAATAAAGAAATGTGAACAAACTGAGAGAGTGAGAGAAATCAATAAAGTCCACAAGAGTCCTTAAATGAGTCCCTGATTGAGTTTGTCGTTGAGGAGACTGATGGTGGAAGGGGAGCAGCTGTCCCTGAACCTGGTGGTGCAAGTCTTGTGACATGTAGACCTCTTTCCTGATGGCAGCATTGAGAACAGAGCATGTGCTGGGCGGTGTGGATCCCTGATGATTGCTGCTGCTCTCCAACGGATGGTGGGGGAGGGTTTTGCCTGTGATGCCCTGGACTGTGTCCACTACCTTTTGCAGGGCTTTACGCTCAGGGGTATTGGTGTCCCTGAACCAGACCTTGATATAGCCAATCAGCACACTTTCCACCACACCTCTGTAGAAATTTGCCAGGGTTTTCACGTCATACCAAACCTCTGCAAACCACCAGGGGCGAACAAAAAATGTACAGGCAATACACAGAAAAAAAATAGTATAAATATGATGCATTGACCCTACCTACTCATAGGTGGTGGCCATAGAGATCCATGCTTGCATTCATCTTCAACAAAATTTACAAAGCATCCAGAACACTTCCCACAGATTGGAGGCAAGAAATTGTTACCTAATATTCAAGAAAGGATCAACAGAGAAAATGAGGAATCAAAATCAATTAGCCTTGGTATCTGTTATTAAGGGAACAGGAGCCACACACTTAGAAAATAGGAATAAGAACATGGATTTTTAAAAGGGAAATTTGTTGGACTTTGTAGTTCTAGATGAAAGGGAATCAGAGATTGTGAAGGGCTTGGATTTTTTTTATAAGTGGCAAATGGAGTTCAATTTGGATTAATGTGAGGTGATGCATTTTGGAAGGTCAAACTTAAAGGCAGAGTATATAGTTAATGGTAGGATTCTTAACAGTGTGGAGGAACAGAGGGACCTTGTGGTCCAAATCCATACATCTCTCAAGGATACCATACAGGTTGGTAGGGTAGTTAAGGCTTATTGATATGTTGGCCTTCATTTTTCAGTCAATTAAGTTCAAGAGTCGAGAGTTAATGTTGCAGCTCCATAAAATTCTGGTTAGACCATGTGGAATATCGTATTGTTCTGGTCACCTCATTATGGAAGGATGTGGAAGCTATGGAGAGGATGCAGAGGAGATTTACCAGAATGTTGCCTGGAGAATGTCTTATGAGTCAAGGTTAGCATAGTTAGTTGGGCCTTTCCTCTCTGAAGTGAAGAAGAATGAGAGGAGATTTTATAGAGGACAACAAGATTATGTGAGGCCTAGATAGGGTGGATAGCCAGCACTTTTCCCCCAGGGCTATAGTAGCAAACACATTGACCATTTTTTATGAAAATTGTGTTAGTAGTTGTAGTGACATGGAAATCAGATTCCTATTTAGTAATGGAAAGATGACATGGAGGGGAGTCACGTGATGGAGTAGTGGCCTGTCGGGGAACTCCAGCCCTCTCCGGAAAAGTTGAAAAAAAAACACAGAAAACACAAAGGCACAAACACAAAAATTAAAATAAAATGAAAGTAAAGGTGGGAAGAAAATGGCAGCGAAGAAAGAAAAGTCGAAAGCAACGGGAAGAAGAGAAGAAGAAAAGACATCGGAAGAAGAAGGTGAAGGCCTTACCTGTCCGAGGAGGCCCGCTGTGGAGAGAGAAGCCCGCTCCCTCAGGTCAGTCGAAGTCCCGAGCTCGGGACTACAAAAATGGCTCGCGGAGCCAAGCAAAAGTGTGCAACCGCGCAAGACAAAAAAAACACTGACGGGAGAGGGGACCAGCTGAGAAGTCGATCTCCACAGCTGAGAATGACAGCCACAGCACAACAACATCAAGATAACATAGAAAACAACGAGAACAAGAAAGAAGAGAGTAAAAAAAAATCAAGGAAACAACAGATGACCAACCCAGAGGAAGAAGAAGAAGAAGAAGAACATAGAGAAATGGAAGAAGAAGAGAAGGGCAAGACAATGGATATTTTTTTTAAAGAATATATGGAATCAGTAAAAGAATGGCAATCACAAGAATTTAGTGAAATAAAAAGAAGAATTAAAAGTACAGAAGAAAAAATGAATAGATTAGGGATGGTCATGTCAGATATAGGAAAAAGAGTGGACAAGGTGGAAGAACGAGAAAGAGCCGTAGAAATGGAAGTAGAGGACTTAAAAAAGAAATTAGAAGAATCTAATAAAAAAGTTAAAGAGACACAAGAGCTGTTAGCTCAGAAGATAGATATAATGGAAAATTATAATAGAAGAAATAATATAAAGATAGTGGGCCTTAAGGAAGATGAAGAAGGCAAGAATATGAGAGAATTTATAAAAGATTGGATCCCCAGGGTCCTAGGAAGACCAGAATTACAGGAAGAAATGGAAATAGAAAGGGCACATAGAACATTAGCCCCTAAAGCACAGCCACAACAAAAACCAAGATCCATTTTAGTAAAATTCCTAAGATATACAACAAGAGAAAATATATTGGAGAAAGCAATGAAGAAAATAAGAGAAGACAAAAAGCCACTGGAATAAAAAGGTCAAAAAATATTTTTCTATCCAGACATAAGTTTTGAACTCCTGAAGAAGAGAAAGGAGTTTAATACAGCAAAAGCGATCCTATGGAAAAAAGGATATAAATTTATGCTAAAGTACCCAGCGGTACTTAAAATAGTTATTCCAGGGCAGCAAAACAGATTATTCTCGGATCCGGAGGAAGCACGAAAATTTGCAGAACAACTACAAAACAGACAGAGAGATCAAGACATGTCTTCTCTTTGGCTTGGCTTCGCGGACGAAGATTTATGGAGGGGGTAAAAGTCCACGTCAGCTGCAGGCTCGTTTGTGGCTGACAAGTCCGATGCGGGACAGGCAGACACGGTTGCAGCGGCTGCAGGGGAACATTGGTTGGTTGGGGTTGGGTGTTGGGTTTTTCCTCCTTTGCCTTTTGTCAGTGAGGTGGGCTCTGCGGTCTTCTTCAAAGGAGGTTGCTGCCCGCCAAACTGTGAGGCGCCAAGATGCACGGTTTGAGGCGATATCAGCCCACTGGCGGTGGTCAATGTGGCAGGCACCAAGAGATTTCTTTAGGCAGTCCTTGTACCTTTTCTTTGGTGCACCTCTGTCACGGTGGCAAGTGGAGAGCTCGCCATATAACACGATCTTGGGAAGGCGATGGTCCTCCATTCTGGAGACGTGACCCATCCAGCGCAGCTGGATCTTCAGCAGCGTGGACTCGATGCTGTCGACCTCTGCCATCTCGAGTACTTCGACGATAGGGATGAAACGGCTCTGTATACGCTTATCTTTGTGAGGTTTTTCAGTTGGTTGTTTTTCCAGACTCTTTTGTGTAGTCTTCCAAAGGCGCTATTTGCCTTGGCGAGTCTGTTGTCTATCTCATTGTCGATCCTTGCATCTGATGAAATGGAGCAGCCGAGATAGGTAAACTGGTTGACTGTTTTGAGTTTTGTGTGCCCGATGGAGATGTGGGGGGGCTGGTAGTCATGGTGGGGAGCTGGCTGATGGAGGACCTCAGTTTTCTTCAGGCTGACTTCCAGGCCAAACATTTTGGCAGTTTCCGCAAAGCAGGACGTCAAGCGCTGAAGAGCTGGCTCTGAATGGGCAACTAAAGCGGCATCGTCTGCAAAGAGTAGTTCACGGACAAGTTTCTCTTGTGTCTTGGTGTGAGCTTGCAGGCGCCTCAGATTGAAGAGACTGCCATCGAACTATATGTATGTGTGTATATGGGTATATATATATATGTATATGTGTGTGTGTGTATGTATATATGTGTATACATGAGTGTATGCGTATTTAAAAGAAAATATATAGAGTATAGATAAGAATTAATAAGGGAAAGAAAGGGAAGAGAGGAAGTAAGGAAGGAATTAAGAGAGTGACCTTAGTTGTATATGAAAATTGAAATCTTTTCTGGGGGGGGCTGGGTGGGGAGGAGTTACGGTCACTGCGAAATCAGTTGACGCTTGCGAGTGAATTCACAAATCCAAATGGAGAGGGGAGATGTGGTTGCCCGACAAGGGCAAGGAAGGGGAGGGGATAGTGGGGGTTAAAGAAATTTTAGATAGGAGAATATGGGAAATGTTTGATGGTTTAGAAATGTTGTCTTATAAAGTGTTCAAAAAAAGAAAGCAGAAATGGATAAGAATGAAAGGTAATGATGAGGAAATGGAAAGGAAAGATAAACAAAGTATGAAATGGCTATGTTGAACTATATGACTTTAAATATTAACGGAATACATAACCAAATCAAAAAGAAGAAACTGCTAAATTTACTGAAAAAATAAAAAATTGATATAGCATTTGTGCAAGAAACACACTTAACTGAAATGGAGCACAAGAAATTAAAGAGAGATTGGATAGGACATGTAACAGCAGCGTCATATAATTCAAAAGCTAGAGGAGTAGCTATATTAATCAGTAAAAATGTACCAATTAAAATAGAAGAGGAAATAATAGATCCAGCAGGGAGATATGTAATGATAAAATGTCAGATATATTCGGAGTTTTGGAATTTACTCAATGTATATTCACTTAACGAAGAAGATCAAAAATTTATGCAAGATATTTTTTTGAAGATAGCAGACACGCAAGGGAACATACTAATAGGAGGGGATTTCAACCTTAATTTGGATTCAAACATGGATAAAACTGGGAAAAAAATTAACAGAAAGAACAAAGTAACCAAATTTATAATTAAATCGATGCAAGAAATGCAACTTTTGGATATATGGAGGAAATAACACCCAAAGGAAAAGGAATATTCATATTATTCGGGTAGACTTAAACATACTCAAGAATAGACCTATTCCTGTTATCAGCTCGCATGCAAGACAGAGTTAGAAAAACAGAATATAAAGCTAGACTATTATCGGACCACTCACCCCTGATATTGACAATAGAGTTAGAGGACATCCCTCCAAGAATGTATAGATTTAGATTAAACTCCATGCTACTTAAGAGGCAGGATTTTAGAGAATTAATTGAAAGACAAATTAAAATATACTTTGAAATAAATACGGAATCAGTGAAAGATAAGTTTATACTATGGGATGCAATGAAAGCATTCATCAGAGGGCAAATAATAAGTTATGTAACCAAAATGAAGAAGGACTACAATCAGGAAACGGAGCAGTTGGAAAGGGACATAGCAAATATAGAAAAAGAATTAGCAATGAAGGAAGACACAACTAAAAGAAGAGAATTGGCAGATAAAAAAATAAAATATGAAACACTACAAACATATAAGGTGGAGAATAACATAATGAAGACAAAACATAAATATTATGAACTAGGAGAAAAAACGCACAAAATTCTAGCATGGCAGCTTAAGACAGAACAAACTAAGAGAATGGTATTGGCATCAAGGAAAAAAGACAAACAAATCACATATAATCCAATGGAGATCAAGGAAAACTTTAGAGAATTCTATGAACAATTATACCAAACTGAAAATGAAGGGAAAGAAGACAAAATAGAAAGAAAAAGTGTATATCATGGCTATTGTGATTTATGGTGTGAAAAAAAAAAAAAAAAAAAAAAAAAAAAAAAAAAAAAAAAAAGAGAAGACAAAATAGATGAATTTTTAACTAAAATTGAACTACCGAAATTATAAATAGAGGAACAAAATAAATTAACAGAACCATTTGAAATAGTAGAAATACAAGAGATAATAAAAAACTACCGAATAATAAAACACCAGGAGAGGATGGATTCCCAATAGAATTCTATAAAACATTTAAAGATTTATTAATTCCTCCCCTCCTGGAAGTAATCAACCAGATTGATAAAACACAAAGCTTACCAGATTCATCCAAAACAGCAATAATTACAGTAATACCAAAGACAGGGAAAGATCCACTCGCACCAGCATCATATAGACCAATATCTTTACTTAACACAGATTATAAGATAATAGCTAAACTATTAGCAAACAGATTAGCCGTCTGTGTACCAAAAATAGTAAATCTAGACCAAACTGAATTTATTAAAAAAAGACGCACAACAGACAATATTTGTAAATTTATTAACTTAATTCATGCATTAGAAGGAAATAAAGCTCCAACAGTAGCGGTTGCTTTAGATGCAGAGAAGGCCTTTGACAGAGTAGAATGGAATTATTTATTCAAAGTACTACAAAAATTCAGTTTACCAGAGAAATATATTAATTGTATTAAAGCATTATATAAGGGGCCATTGGAGAAAGTGACAGTAAATGGATATATATCAAAACAATTTAACTTAAGCAGATCAACAAGGCAGGGATGCCCACTATCGCCCTTATTGTTTGTGTTAGCCATAGAACCACTAGCAGAACTGATAAGAACAGAAAATAAAATAAAAGGGATAAAAATAAAAGACAAGGAATATAAAATCAGTTTATTTGCAGATGACGTTATAGTATACTTAACAGAACCAGAAATATCAATAAAAGAATTATATAAGAAATTGAAGGAATATGGAGAAATGTCTGGATACGCTAGAATTTTGTGCATTTTTTCTCCTAGCTCATAATATTTCTCTTTTGTCTTCATTATGTTCTTCTCCACCTTATATGTTTGTGGTGTTTCATATTTTATTTTTTTATCTGCCAATTCTCTTCTTTTAGTTGTATCTTCCTTCATTGCTAATTTTTTTTCTATATTTGTTATTTCCCTTTCCAACTGTTCTGTTTCCCGATTGTAGTCCTTCTTCATCTTAGTTACATAACTTATTATTTGCCCTCTGATGAACGCTTTCATTGCATCCCATAGTATAAACTTATCTTTCACTGATTCCATATTTATTTCAAAGTACATTTTAATTTGTCATTCAATGAATTCTCTAAAATCCTGTCTTTTAAGCAGCATGGAGTTTAATCTCCATCTATACATTCTTGGTGGGATGTCCTCTAGCTCTAGTGCCAATAACAGGGGTGAGTGGTCCGATAATAGTCTAGCTTTATATTCCGTTTTCCTAACTCTCCCTTGAATGTAGGCTGATAACAGGAATAGGTCTATCCTTGAGTATGTTTTATGTCTACCCAAATCCTTTTCCTTTGGGTGTTGTTTCCTCCATATATCCAAAAGTTGCATTTCTTGCACCGATTTAATTATAAATTTGGTTACTTTGCTCTTTCTGTTAATTTTTTTTCCAGTTTTATCCATGTTTGAGTCCAATTTAAGGTTGAAATCCCCTCCTATTAGTATGTTCCCTTGCGTGTCTGCTATCTTCAAAAAGATATCTTGCATAAATTTTTGATCTTCTTCATTAGGTGAGTATACATTGAGTAAATTCCAAAATTCTGAATATATCTGACATTTTATCATTACATATCTCCCTGCTGGATCTATTATTTCCTCTTCTATTTTGATTGGTACATTTTTATTGATTAATAGAGGTACTCCTCTGGGTTTTGAATTATATGATGCTGCTGTTACATGTCCTATCCAATCTCTCTTTAATTTCTTGTGCTCCATTTCAGTTAAGTGTGTTTCTTGCACAAATGCTATATCAATTTTTTATTTTTTCAGTAAATTTAGCAGTTTCTTCTTTTTGATTTGGTTATGTATGCCATTAATATTTAAAGTCATATAGTTCAACATAGTCATTTCATACTTTGTTTATCTTTCCTTTCTGTTTCCTCATCACCACTTATCCATTTCTGCTTTCTTTTTTTGAACTTCTGTGATCACTCTTTATTCTGTTCAAGATGACATCTAACTGAATGCACATATCGAATGTAACATTACATGAAGTCACATGGTCATACATGTTCCCATAACACTCTTCCCCCATAAAATAAAATTGGGCTTTCTTGTAAATAACTATACAGTTTAACTTAAATTTGATAACACTTGTGGAGACTGCACCATTTCAACTAATTATTTTAACTAGAAGTACCCAACAATCTAACTTGAAAATGCATTAAACTGAGAAAGCACACAAAATCTTTGAGTCACAGTACATAGTGTTTGAGATGTTCTGGAGGATGTTTTTCCTCTTGGATCTTCTCGGGGATGAAGAACACAGAAGAGGAATGTGAACTTCCACCTTTTCTGGAACAGATAACCGTTCATCATTGGCCTACTCTGCTTGGCTGGAATCTTTTCCCCTGTGCAGCCACTGAGGATAGTGCCTCAGTAACCAGGGTTGGGTTGTACTAAGGTCAGAACATCAGGGGGATCGTCCAAAATTGGCACTGCTGGAGTCCTCTTTTGCTCTTAACTGGTCAATGTGTCATTTTCATATCTTGTCACCCACTAGCACAGAATCTGAACATGAACTTAGTTTCTTGAGAAGCACACCTCTTGCCCATGTTTCTTTATGCTCCCTGTAATCTCTTACCAATACTTGTTCTCCAATCCCCAGAGATCTTGTTGGCTTTCTCAGGGATGTCGACTGGTGAATACAAAATCCGATGTTTAGGTGCACTGCCACAAGGCGGGTTCTCAAATTGTGTCCAAACGTCAGTTCTGCCGGTGAGCGTATTGGAGTGAAGTGCAATGGTGTTCTGTATGATAACAAAAATACTGCGATTTTATGACTCCATGATGTTTTTAATGAACTCTTTGCTTTCATTGCCCGTTTAGAAGTCTGAACGAAGTGTTCAGCTTCCCCATTTGTACTCGGATGGTAGGGTGCAGATAATATGTGTCACACATTGTTGATTTGCAGGAACTGCTTGAAAGCGTCTGATACAAATTGAGGTCCATTGTCTGAAACCATCTCTATGGGTAATCCATAACCTGTGAACACCCTCGTCGGCTCTCTTTTCCATTGTTGTTGATGGGCATGGGGAGCGTGCATCAACAATAATCAGAAAGCTTTTACTCATAAATGGACCAGCGAAATCGATATGAATTCGGGGTCATGGTTGTGATGGCCGTTTCCGTGGGATAGCTTCAGTCTGTGGTGCTTTCGGTCGCATTGCTTGACAGATGTGACATCTCCAAACCATCTGTTCAATGTCTATGTCGAGCGATGGCTACCAGACGGGCTTGAGTGCCAGAGTCTTCATCTGGACCATTCCTGGATGATTAGTGTGGAGCTCCTTTAGAATGGCCTCATGCGATTTTTTGGGGATGATCGTTCTTGTCCCCCCCAAAACAGGCAAACTTTGATCGAGATTTTGTTTCGCTGAATATGAATAGCTTTCAAGTTGGGCGTCATACTGTCAGCCTCGGGACACCCATCCAAGGTACAGTACAAAATCTTCAATAGTGTGGCCTCTTTTCTTACCTCTGCTGATAGACTTAGCTGTAATGGGCAAGTGGTGAAGTTGTTCCTGGTTGATAGCTGTGGGTTCTGCAGTCCAATTGAAGTACTTCTGTCTGTTTTGTTCCAGGCAGAGGTTAGTGCGACAAAGCATCAGTATGGCCATTCTTCTCTGCAGGGCGATGCTTTCTATCAAGCTCAGTGGTTTATTGTCCATCACTAAGGAGAACCTACTATATAGCAATTGGTGAAATCGCTTGAGATCAAAGATTATAGCCAGTCCTTCCTTCTCCAGTTGTGGATAGTTTCGTTCACAGGCCATCCAACAGTGGGAAGCATATGGAGCTGGTTCCCCATACCTTTTTCCTTGACTTTTGACAATACCGCACCTCGGACTTGATGTGTCCCACATGGCCAATATTTTGATTTATCTTGTTAGGTGGTTTATATGAATGTTTGCACTGCCAATAAGTAGTAATTCTGCCTGGCCCACAGGAAAAAGAATCTCAGCATTGGTCATGTCATGTATGTACTCTGACAATAAATCTGAAATCTGAATGATAATGTTTAAAAGATCTAGTTAAGCACAAAATACTGCACATCTTTTACAGTAATGCAAAACAGGTCCATTTTATACATATATTTATAAAATATACACACAATAAATACACACAATGTACAGAATATATAAATGCACATATACATACACATATTTATCTATACATAGATACACACATATATATTATATGATATATATAGATACACACAGTATATATATATATATATACACACACATAAACAACATACACATACACAAATCTATATATACATACACACACTCACACACATGCATATCTATATATTATTATGAGCCCCCATTTCATTTAGTGACTGTCACTTTAAGGACTAGTACCGGCTGTGGAGAGAACTGTGTGGCAACAATCAGGTACTGACTGTGCCCAAAGTCGATCTTCCTCTTGAGGAAGAGAGAGAACATTTGTTGCTTTATACAGGGACAGGTGGGGAGAGAGAGAGACAGGTGAGAGAAACATTTAAAGACACAGCACACTTGATGACCAGGAGCCATTTCATGAATATTGTGCTGGAGTGACTCTGGGTGAAATGGACAATTTGGCTGATTCCTCCTGTCAGGGGAATTATTGAACCCCATTGTAACCAAAGGAAAGGTCAACTTTAAGGGGAATTATTGAACCCACCATGACCACAGGAAAGGTCAATTCGACTGACCTGTGCCAGGGTTTTTGGAAGCAAAGTGGAAGTGACATGTCTTGTAACTTTCCACACAAGGAAAAAAGGAGTTTTAACCAACATTTGACTGAAATGATATTTCTTCACAAGCAACTCAACAAGGATTTGTGATTTTTCAGATGTCCAGTCACTCAGTATCTCCCACCTCCTTCGCGATTACTTCTGTGCATCAGTTAAAGCATCTGTGTTCCAACAGAGGATTTCTAAGACTGAATATTGGACCAACTTTCCAGAATTGTGCCTAAGCTGTAATAGTCTGGGTATCTCTCTCTCTCTCTTATTCACACTCACACAAAAACACAGTATATTCGTGCATAGTTGGGATTAAGTTAATTAAGGTGTTATATTATTGGTAGTTATTAATAAATAGAGGGTTGGTGCGAGAACACAGCCTTGCTTCACGCCATTGTTAATGGAGAAGGGTTCAGAGAGCTCATTGCTGTATCTGACCCGACCTTGTTGGTTTTCGTGCAGTTGGATAATCATGTTGAGGAACTTTGGGGGACATCCGATGCGCTCTAGTATTTGCCAAAGCCCTTTCCTGCTCACGGTGTCGAAGGCTTTCAATCTTCTTCAGCATGATGCTGAACCAAGCCATGAAAGACCCCAACAATGAAGACGCTGTTTACATCCGGTACCGCACGGATGGCAGTCTCTTCAATCTGAGGCGCCTGCAAGCTCACACCAAGACACAAGAGAAACTTGTCCGTGAACTACTCTTTGCAGATGATGCCGCTTTAGTTGCCCATTCAGAGCCAGCTCTTCAGCGCTTGACGTCCTGCTTTGCGGAAACTGCCAAAATGTTTGGCCTGGAAGTCAGCCTGAAGAAAACTGAGGTCCTCCATCAGCCAGCTCCCCACCATGACTACCAGCCCCCCCACATCTCCATCGGGCACACAAAACTCAAAACGGTCAACCAGTTTACCTATCTCGGCTGCACCATTTCATCAGATGCAAGGATCGACAATGAGATAGACAACAGACTCGCCAAGGCAAATAGCGCCTTTGGAAGACTACACAAAAGAGTCTGGAAAAACAACCAACTGAAAAACCTCACAAAGATAAGCGTATACAGAGCCGTTGTCATACCCACACTCCTGTTCGGCTCCGAATCATGGGTCCTCTACCGGCACCACCTACGGCTCCTAGAACGCTTCCACCAGCGTTGTCTCCGCTCCATCCTCAACATCCATTGGAGCGCTCACACCCCTAACGTCGAGGTACTCGAGATGGCAGAGGTCGACAGCATCGAGTCCACGCTGCTGAAGATCCAGCTGCGCTGGATGGGTCACGTCTCCAGAATGGAGGACCATCGCCTTCCCAAGATCGTATTATATGGCGAGCTCTCCACTGGCCACCGTGACAGAGGTGCACCAAAGAAAAGGTACAAGGACTGCCTAAAGAAATCTCTTGGTGCCTGCCACATTGACCACCGCCAGTGGGCTGATAACGCCTCAAACCGTGCATCTTGGCGCCTCACAGTTTGGCGGGCAGCAGCCTCCTTTGAAGAAGACCGCAGAGCCCACCTCACTGACAAAAGGCAAAGGAGGAAAAACCCAACACCCAACCCCAACCAACCAATTTTCCCTTGCAACCGCTGCAATCGTGTCTGCCTGTCCCGCATCGGACTGGTCAGCCACAAACGAGCCTGCAGCTGACGTGGACTTTTTACCCCCTCCATAAATCTTCGTCCGCGAAGCCAAGCCAAAGAAGAAAGAAAGAAGATTAATAAATAAATTGTTTTAAAATAAAAAACAATGTCTCTTGGTGAATTTCTATTGCTGATGGTCAGGGACGTAACTAGATATATTATTTTGTGTGTGTGTGTGTGTGTGTGTGTGTGTGTGTGTGTGTGTGTGTGTGTGTGTGTGTGTGTGTGTGTGTGTGTGTGTGTGTGTGTGTGTGTGTGTGTGTGTGTGTGTGCCGTATATTTCAGAGTATGTCGACTTGTGAAACCCTAAAAAATTTCTTAAAATGAGGGGTCGACTTATACGTCGAATATTCTTTTGAGACCTTAAATTCACCAAAATAAAAAACAGATTGACATAAATTTGGCATATATATCGATGCTGGAAACATCTCTCCACAGCAAGTGCTACTACTCCCTGAAACCTCCCCACTGCTGGGATCCTGAGAACGCTGATGCTGCTCTTGCCTGGAGCGCGATATCGCTGCTCCAGCTCTGTGGGCCATCACTGACTGGTATGGCGAGGGTTTTTTAAAAAAAAATTACTTAATTTACAGCTTGTGATTGGGCTGTTTTAAAAATTTTTTGGGGTTGTACCTGGGAGCCATGGAGAACCTGAAAAATGGGGGTCGACTTAAATGCTGGATATACCATAAAACACTTAAAATTAGGCTGAAAAATGGAGGTCAATCTATTTGCTGGTCAACTTATACGCCAAAATATACAATGTGGCGGCATGCTACTGCAGCAAGCAAACAAGCTGGTGCTCCAGATGGCAAGGATGTCTTAAAGCCAGCAGACCATGAAGTGGCACTGGCCCCAGCAAAGCGAACCAGTGGAGAAACGGCTAAAGCAGCCTATCAGGGCCAGTGACCCTAAAATGGCGCTGGCCCCGGTGTACAGCCAACAGACCAGGGCAGGCGCACAGCAAAGAAGGCATTGACATATAAAGGTGTACCCATGCACGGGAAAACCACCTTTGTCATGCAGTACTTGTACTGCTGTCATAAATCTCGTTGTATGTACAATGACAATAAAAAGTTTATTATTATTATTATTTTTATTAGAATGTGACTTTAGTAATTGGGGCAAACTGCAGAAATTGGAATGTTATAAAAGACAGGTTTGAGTCTTAATAAACCAGATCTTAACCTGACCACACCTGTGAGTGTCATTCTTTCGTGTAGTGCAGGGGTGTCAAACTCAAATTCACAAAGGGCCAAAATTAAAAACTTGGACTAAGTCATGGGGCAAACTAAATATTTATTGAAAATTTTCAACATCTGCATTTTTTCTCTTCTTTCAACATATGTAATGTTAAACTTTTTCTTATTAAAATAAATGTTTAAAAATAGTTTTGGTTAAACTCTTTCCAGAAGAAGCATTAACAAATGAGAAATAAAATATTCAATATTTCTCTATAGCCTTTAAGCTCCTTTTAAATGTAATTTTTTTCACAAGCCAACAAGTCAAAAAAATAACAACTTGCTTCAATGACAAACAGGTTTGTCTTTTAAAATGATGAACATACAGTCTGCCTCCCACCTGTCTTGAAATGTCCTGTTTTCTGTCTTTCGTTTGGCCATTTTTCGTAAGGGGTTTATTACATGTGAGTTGGGCGACAGGACACAGATGCTAATGAAAGTAAAGAGAGGAGGTGGGGGCAATTAGCGGGCTGACGGGCCGGCGCCAACTCATTTGCAAAGCATTCTGGGATTTGTAGCATTAGCTGTGCATGCGCTATACAGGCGCGGCGGCCAGCGGGCCAGATTTAATACATATGAGCTAATACATATGATTTTGCAGGCCAAATATAATTATATCACTGGCCAAATTTGGCCCGCGGGCCTGAGTTTGACATGTGTGGTGTAGTGCATGGCTACAACAGTATATATTGTTGTATGTCTTTGGCTTGGCTTCGCGGACGAAGATTTATGGAGAGGTAAATGTCCACGTCAGCTGCAGGCTCGTTTGTGGCTGACAAGACCGATGCGGGACAGGCAGACACGGTTGCAGGGGAAAATTGGTTGGTTGGGGTTGGGTGTTGGGTTTTTCCTCCTTTGTCTTTTGTCAGTGAGGTGGGCTCTGTGGTCTTCTTCAAAGGAGGTTGCTGCCCGCCGAACTGTGAGGCGCCAAGATGCACGGTTTGAGGCGGTATCAGCCCACTGGCGGTGGTCAATGTGGCAGACACCAAGAGATTTCTTTAGGCAGTCCTTGTACCTCTTCTTTGGTGCACCTCTGACATGATGGCCAGTGGAGAGCTCGCCATATAACACGATCTTGGGAAGGCGATGGTCCTCCATTCTGGAGACGTGACCTACCCAGCGCAGTTTTATCTTCAGCATTGAATCCACGCTGACAATAAATCTGAAATCTGAATGACTACCTGGGATTGGTAGTCATGGTGGGGAGCTGGCTGATTGAGGACCTCAGTTTTTTTCAGGCTGACTTCCAGGCCAAACATTTTGGCAGTTTCCGCAAAACAGGACGTCAAGCGCTGAAGAGCTGGCTCTGAATGGACAACTAAAGCGGCATCGTCTACAATGAGTAGTTCACGGACAAGTTGCTCTTGTGTCTTGGTGTGAGCTTGCAGGCGCCTCAGATTGAAGAGACTGCCATCCGTGCAGTACCGGATGTAAACAGCGTCTTCATTGTTGAGGTCTTTCATGGCTTGGTTCAGCATCATGCTGAAGAAGATTGAAAAGAGGGTTGGTGTGAGAACACAGCCTTGCTTCACGCCATTGTTAATGGAGAAGGGTTCAGAGAGCTCATTGCTGTATCTGACCCGACCTTGTTGATTTTCATGCAGTTGGATACCATGTTGAGGAACTTTGGGGGACATCCGAGGCGCTCTAGTATTTGCCAAAGCCCTTTCCTGCTCACGGTGTCGAAGGCTTTGGTGAGGTCAACAAAGGTGATGTAGAGTCCTTTGTTTTGTTCTCTGCACTTTTCTTGGAGCTGTCTGAGGGCAAAGACCATGTCAGTAGTACACACACAAATTGCCTTTCCTGCCTATATGGGAAAAATAACACCTATTTTTGCAGATGTACACGCAAAGGCACCACATTTCCACACAGTTATCCAAACACAAACAATTTTTTTTGTCCGTTGTACAGCGGAAAAGTTCTCTTTCCCCAGAGTTGGGCAACAGGTTAGGGAGCCAGATGGGGACTCTTTATCGGTGGCGGAGGTGCGTGACGCAGGCCTACGTGCCACCCGGCCGCGCGGAAGGATCGCCGAGAGTGAACAGACGCGGAGCGGCCGCCATCGGCCGCCGAGACCGAGGAAAAGGAACCCGGAGACGAAGCGCGGAAGGGAGCAAGGACTCGCCTCGCCTCGCCATCCCCCCCGCCACCTCAGCAAACACCCCGGAGTGAACCCCAGCGGCACTAAGCGCCATTTAACCCGACACCTCCCCCCTAAAATCGGATGTGAAAGAAGGGGTTGCCCCGCCTTACCGAGCGAGAAGAACGACAAGAGGGGGGAGAGGAAGGGTTATCCACTGGATGCCGCGGCCGGAGTGGCGGTTGGTGACCCCAGAGTGACCTCGCCCCTCGCGCAGCTGACGTCAGCGCCCGCCGCCCCGTTGCCCCTCCGCCGTCCGCACCGATGGCGGAGTTCGAGGAGTTCGTGGCGCCGCCCGAGTGCCCGGTGTTCGAGCCGAGCTGGGAGGAGTTCAGCGACCCGCTAGGCTACATCGCCAAGATCCGGCCGGTGGCCGAGCGCAGTGGGATTTGCAAGATCCGGCCGCCGCTGGTAAGACGGGGAGTGTGATGGTTGGGGGGAGGGGGTGCTTGGGGTCAGAGAGGGGGTGGTACCTGGGATTGGGACTGGGATAGAGAGGATGAGGTACCTGGAATTGGGACTGGGATAGAGAGGGGGTGGTACCTGGCATTAGGACTGGGATAGAGAGAGGGTGGTACCTGGAATTGGGACAGGAATGGAGAGGGGGAGATAACTGGAATTGGGACTGGGAAAGAGGGTGGTACCTGGGATTGGGACTGGGATAGAGAGGGGGTGGTACCTGGGATAGGGACTGGGATAGAGAGGGGGTGGTATCTGGAATTGGGCAGGAATAGAGAGGGGGAGATAACAGGAATTGGGACTGGGAAAGAGGGTGATACCTGGGTTTGGGACTGGGATAGAGAGGGGGTGGTACCTATGATTGGGACTGGGATAGAGAGGGGGTGGTACCTGGAATTCGGACAGGAATAGAGAGGGGGAGATAACGAATTGGGACTGGGAAAGAGGGTGGTACCTGGGATTGGGACTGGGATAGAGAGGGGGTGCTACCTGGAATTGGGACTGGGATAGAGAGGGGTGGTACCTGGGATTGGGTCTGGGATAGAGAGGGGCTGGTACCTGGGATTGGGACTGGGATAGAGAGGGGGTGGTACCTGGAATTGGGACAGGAATAGAGAGGGGGTGCTACCTGGGATTGGGACTGGGATAGAGAGAGGGTGGTACCTGGGATTGGGACTGGGTTAGAGAGGGGGTGGTACTTGGGATTGGGACTGGGATAGAGAGGGGGTGGTACCTGGAATTGGGACAGGAATAGAGAGGGGGTGGTACCTGGAATTGGGACTGGGATAGAGGGATGGTACCTGGAATTGGGACTATAGAGAGGGTGGTCCCTGGGATTGGGACTGGGATTGAGAGAGGGTGGTCCCTGGGATTGGGACTGGGATTGAGAGAGGGTGGTACCTGGGATTGGGACTGGGATAGACAGAGGGTGCTACCTGGGATTGGGACTGGGATAGAGAGGGGGTGGTACCAGGAATTGGGACTGGGATAGAGAGGGGGTGGTACCTTGGATTGGGACTGGGATAGAGTAGGGGTTGTAACTGAAATTGGGACTTGGATAGAGAGGGGGTTGTACCTGGGATTGGGACAAGGATAGAGAGGGTGTGGTAACTGGAATTGGGACTGGGAAAGAGAGAGGGTGGTACCTGGGATTGGGACGGGGATAGAGAGGAGGTGTTTTCTGGGATTGGGACTGGGATAGAGAGGTGGTGATAACTGCGATTGGGACTGGGATAGAGAGGGGGTGGTACTTGGTATTGGGACTGGGATAGAGAGGATGAGGTACCTGGGATTGGGACTGGGATAGAGAGGGGGTGATACCTGGAATTTGGACTGGGATAGAGAGGGGGTGGTACCTGGGATTGGGAATGGGATAGAGAGAGGGTGGTACCTAGGATTGGGACTGGGATAGAGAGGTGGTGGTACCTGGGATTGGGACTGGGATAGAGAGAGGGTGGTACCTGGGATTGGGACTGGGATAGAGAGGGGGTGGTACCTAGGATTGGGACTGGGATAGAGAGGTGGTGGTACCTGGGATTGGGACTGGGATAGAGAGAGGGTGGTACCTGGGATTGGGACTGGGATAGAGAGGGGGTGGTAACTGGGATTGGGACTGGGATAGAGAGAGGGTGGTACCTGGGATTGGGACTGGGATAGAGAGGAGGTGGTACCAGGAATTGGGACTGGGATAGAGAGGGGGTGGTACCTTGGATTGGGACTGGGATAGAGTAGGGGTTGTAACTGAAATTGGGACTTGTATAGAGAGGGGGTTGTACCTGGGATTGGGACAAGGATAGAGAGGGTGTGGTAACTGGAATTGGGACTGGGAAAGAGAGAGGGTGGTACCTGGGATTGGGACGGGGATAGAGAGGAGGTGTTTTCTGGGATTGGGACTGGGATAGAGAGGTGGTGGTAACTGCGATTGGGACTGGGATAGAGAGGGGGTGGTATCTGGGATTGAGACTGGGATAGGGAGGGAGTGGTACCTGCGATTGGGAATTGGATAGCGGGTGGTTGGTACTGGGATTGGGACTGGGATAGAGAGGATGAGGTACCTGTGATTGGAACTAGGATAGATAGGGGGTTGTACCTGGGATTGGGACTGGGATAGAGAGGATTAGGTACCTGGAATTGGGACTAGGATAGAGACGATGATTTACCTGGGATTGGGTCTGGGATAGAGAGGGGGTGGTACCTGGGATTGGGACAGGGATAGAGAGGGGGTGGTACCTGGGATTGGGACTGGGATAGAGAGGATGAGGTACCTGGGATTGGGACTGGGATAGAGAGGGGGTGCTACCTGGAATTGGGACTGGGATAGAGAGGGGTGGTACCTGGGATTGGGTCTTGGATAGAGAGGGGGTGGTACCTGGGATTGGGACTGGGATAGAGAGGGGGTGGTACCTGGAATTGGGACAGGAATAGAGAGGGGGTGGTACCTGGAATTGGGACAGGAATAGAGAGGGGGTGGTACCTGGAATTGGGACTGGGATAGAGGGGTGGTACCTGGATTTGGGACTGGGAAAGAGAGAGGGTGTTACCTGGGATTGTGACTGGGATAGAGAGGGGGTGGTACCTGGAATTGGGACTGGGATGGAGAAGGGGTGGTACCTGGGATTGGGACTGGGATAGAGAGAGGGTGGTATACCTGGGATTGGGACTGGGATAGCGAGGGGGTGGCACCTGGGATTGGGACTGGGATAGAGAGGATGAGGTATCTGGGATTGGGACTGGGATAGAGAGGGGGTTGTACCTGGGATTGGGACTGGGATAAAGAGGGTGAGGTACCTGGGATTGGGACTGGGATAGAGAGGGTGTGGTATCTGGGATTGGGACTGGGATAGAGAGGAGGAGGTACCTGTGATTGGGACTGGGATAGAGAGGGGGTGGTACCTGGGATTGGGTCAGGGATAGAGAGGAGGTGGTATGATGGATTGGGTCTGGGATAGAGAGGGGGTGGTATCTGGGATTGGGACTGAAATATGGAGAGTATGCTACCTCACATTTGGACAGGGATAGAAAGGGTGTGGTTCCTGGGTTTGGGACTGGGATAGAGGGGTGGTATTGGGATTGGGACTTGGATGGAGAGGAGGTGGTACCTGTGATTGGGACTGGCATAGAGAGGGGGTGGTACTTGGGATATAGAGGGGGTAGTACCTGGGATTGGGACTTGGATAGAGAGAGGGTGGTGACTGGGATAGAGAGGAGGTATCTGGGAATGGGACTGGGATAGAGATGGGTGGTATTGGGATTGGGACTGGGATAGAGTGAGGGTGGTACTGGGATTGGGACTGGGATAGAGATGGAGTGGTACTGGGATTGGAACTGGGATAGAGAGGGGGTGGTACCTGGGATTGGTACTGGGATAGAGAGGTGGTGGTACCTGGAATTGGGACTGGGATAGAGAGGGGATTGTTCCTGGGATTGGGACTGGGATAGAGAGTGGGTGGTACCTGGAATTGGCACTGGGAAAGAGAGAGAGTGGTACCTGGGATTGGGACTGGGATAGAGAGGGAGTTGTACCTGGGATTGGGACTGGGATAGAGTGGGGGTTGTACCTGGGATTGGGATAAAGAGGGTGTGATATTGCGATTGGGACTGGGATAGAGAGGGGGTGGCACCTGGGATTGGGACTAGGATAGAGAATATGAGGTATGTGGGATTGGCACTGGGATAGAGAGTGGATGGTACCTGGGATTGGGGCTGGGATAGAGAGGGGGAGGTACCTGTGATTGGGACTGGGATAGAGAGTGGGAAGTACTTGGGACTGGGACTGGGATAGAGAGGGGGTGGCACCTGGGATTGGGACTGGGATAGAGAATATGAGGTATGTGGGATTGGCACTGGGATAGAGAGTGGATGGTACCTGGGATTGGGGCTGGGATAGAGAGGGTGAGTTACCTGGGATTGGGACTGGGATAGAGATGGGAGGTACTGGGATAGAGAGAGGGTAGTACCTGGGATTTGGACCGGGATAGAGAGGATGAGGTACCTGGGATTAGGACTGGGATAGAGAGGTGGTTGTACCTGGAATTGGGACTGGGATAGAGAGGATGAGGTATCTGGGATTGGGACTGGGATAGAGAGGGGTTGTACCTGGGATTGTGACTGGGATAAAGAGGGTGAGGTACCTGGGATTCGGATTGGGATAGAGAGGGGGTGGCACCTGGGATTGGGACTGGGATAGAGAGGATGAGGTACGTGGGATTGGCACTGGGATAGAGAGGGTGTGGTATCTGGGATTGGGACTGGGATAGAGAGGAGGAGGTACCTGTGATTGGGACTGGGATAGAGAGGGGGTGGTACCTGGGATTGGGTCAGGGATAGAGAGGAGGTGGTATGATGGATTGGGTCTGGGATAGAGAGTGGGTGGTATCTGGGATTGGGACTGAAATATGGAGAGTATGCTACCTCACATTTGGACAGGGATAGAAAGGGTGTGGTTCCTGGGTTTGGGACTGGGATAGAGGGGTGGGATTGGGACTTGAATGGAGAGGAGGTGGTACCTGTGATTGGGACTGGCATAGAGAGGGGGTGGAACCTAGGATTTGGACTGGGATAGAGAAAATGAGGTACCTGGGATTAGGAGTGGGATAGAGAGGGGGTGGTACCTGGGATTGGCACTGGGATAGAGAAGGGGTGGTATCTGGGATATAGAGGGGGTAGTTCCTGGGATTGGGTCCGGGATATAGAGGGGGTGGATCTTAGGTCTGGGATAGAGAGGAGGTGGTACTGGGATAGAGAGGAGGTGGTACACGAGATTGGGACTGGGATTGAGAAGAGATGGTACCTGGGATTACGACTGGGTTAGAGATCGGGTGGTATCTGGGATTGGGACTGGGATAGAGGGTGGTACTGGGATTGGAACTGGGATAGAGAGGGAGTGGAAGCTGGGATTGGGAATGTGATAGCGAGCGGTTGGTACTGGGATTGGGACTAGGATAGAGATAGGGTTGTACTGGGATCGAGAAGGGGTAGTACCTGAGATTGTGTCCAGGGTAGAGAGGGGGGTGGTATCTGAGATTAGATCTTGGATAGAGAGGAGGTGGTACTGGGATAGGGAGTGGGTAGTACCTGGGATTGGGTCCGGGATAGAGAGGGGGTGGTATCTGAGATTAGGACTGGGATAGAGAGGGGTTGATATTAGGATTGGGACTGGGATAGAAAGGAGGTGCTATCTGGGATTTGGACTGGGGTAGAGAGGGGGTCGTACCTGGGATTGGGACTGGTATAGAGAGGGGGTGGTAACTGGGATAAAGAGGGGGTGATATTAGGATTGGAACTGGGATTGAGAGGGGATGGTACCTGGGATTGAGACTGGGATCGAGAGGGGGTGGTACCCGGGATTGGGACTGGGATCGAGAGGGGGTGGTACCTGGGATTGGGCCTTGGATCGAGTGGGGCTGGTACCTGGGATTGGTACTGTGATGGAGAGGGGGTGGTACCTGGCTTCGGGACTGGGGTCGAGAGGGAGGGGTGGTACCTTCGATTGGACTCGGATAGAGAGGGGGTGGTTCCTGGCTTTGGGACTGGGATAGAGAGAGAATGTTACCTGCCACTTAACAGGGATAGAAAGTGGGTGGTACCTGGGATTGGGACTGGGATAGAGAGTTGGTGGTATCTGGCATTTGGACAGGTTTTGAGAGGGGATGGCAGCTGGCATGGGAACTGTGATAAAGATGGGGTGGTACCTGGCATTTGGTTATATCGACAATAGGTGCTGGAGTAGTCCAATTGGTCCGTCGAGCGTGCTCCGCCAATTTTCAGATCATGGCTGACCATTCTCCGTCAGTAACCATTCCCTGCCTTATCCCCATAACCCTTAGATAGAGAGAGAGTGCCATTGGGTTTTGTGTGATTCAGATAGTGGGTGATACTGATAGCAGGTGATACTGGGTATGCACTCACTTGTGTTCAACGTTCATATGCAAGCATAGATAAGGAGTTGTCTATGCTGGTACCGGGAGTAAATACTGGGATGGAGAGGGGTTGGCACTGGAAGTGTTCACTGGGATAGAAAGGGACTAGAACCAGGAGTGTACACTGAGATACTTGTGTCAGATTCTTCAAATCACGAGAGAAATAATCAACATTTCTGGTCATAATTATTATCCAAGGCTGGGCTGGGAAGGGGTGTTGGCCTTGTATTTGCTGCCTCTCTATCCTGCCTTCGGCTCGAGAAAAGGAAATATTGACTGTCCGTTTCTCTGCATGGATGCTGCCTGACCTCCTGAATCCCTTCTTGTTTACATAGAGAGGATGAGCACATACAAGGAATGAGCAGGGGTGATGTGAGGTTATAATGTTAGGATAGTATGGAGATGGTGCTGGGATAGGTGTTCATTGTTTGGGGCATGCTTTGTGTGATGATTTGTGGAATACTATACTGGCGGAGAGAAGAGGTTGAGCAGCGATAGTGAGGGAGTTGTACTTGAATTTGTACTGAGTTCTTACAGAGAGGATTTAATGGATCAGATATCAAGGTGTTTCCAGTGATGAGGCAAGAAGAGGACATAGTTCCCAGATGAGGAGGTGGTCGTTTAAAACTGAGCCACGTGGGACCTACTTCTCACAAGAGTGGTGAATCTCTGGAATTCTCAACTGGGACTAGATTGTCGGTAGTATTTAAAGAGGATGAACAGAAAAACGTCTGGTATCTGGAATTCAAGCAACCGACAAAAATATCAAGGAAAATAAATGTTAAAAATTAAAATAAATCAGAATAAGATAATAGGTAAAAAATACTTGTTTAAAATTGTAAAAGTAAATGTTCTCTGAAGTGACACATAAACCTTTGGTGAAAATGTGAACAAATATTCAGCCAGTGGAGTGCTTTGTTTGGGCTTTGCTCATAGCAGCTGTTTGAATAAGGTGTTAAACAGCAATGGCATTGCCCAGGATGAAGAGTGGGTTGATGCCGCTCACCTTTGGGGTGACTCTCTTAATTCGTCTCCTTCTCCCTGTTTAGTAAGAGTTGCTCTGGTCAGAGGCTTTAACTGTAAACTTGGGGGGTGGGGGCGGGGGTGTTTAATTCTCTATAATGTCTGTTTGTCTTCGGGCGGCTCCAAAGAATGGGAGGAACTTGCAGATGCAGCTATGGTTAAATGTTTTCAAAGAATGAAAGTGAAAAAATAAAGTAAAATACTTTAAGGTTTATATGTTATGCAAGTGAAGTTTGTTCGGTTTAAGAACAGTTTGGTATTTTTGTCTTTTAAACTGTTTATTCTTAATGCAGGTGTATTAGTTAGGCCTTGTAAGAGTAAGTCTCAAGCAACTGGAAAATACACTACTTGGTATCTTCCAATTCTCACAGGTGTTAGAAACCAGGAGTTTTACTGTGGATAGAATTTTAAACTACCAAGAAATGGATGGTGATGGGGATCTGGCATAGTCATGATGTTGAGCAGTGGGACAGGCTAGAGGGGCTGAGTGGTCTACAGATTTTTTTTTCTTGTGTTCCATATCAGAAGAATGTGGGGAGGTGTAATGCAAAGACCCAGCTTGCATGTGAGCACAGGCACCTGTATGGTTCTGCTGCATTGCCATGGTTGGATGTTAGATCAGGCTAGAAGTGGGGGTGAAACTTTGGAGAATGCCCTGGGTTGAGCATCCTGCTGGGTGAGCACATTGAAGTGGAGGTAGATCTCAGGTGCCTTATCTACAACAGAACCAAGGATGGGAAACTGGTGAAGAAACTTCAGGAACAGGAGTCTCGTTAAAGTGGCTTGAGCTTTAATTTTGATTGGCAGTTTTTATTTGCAGTGTTTTTTGTTCTTTAAAAATGTTAAATAAAATACTTTAAATTAGATAAAGATGTGTTTCTTCCAGAGCTGCCTTGACTTGAAAATACTGCTCAGTCATTGGCACAAGAGAGCTGGAAGCCAGATGGGCCTTAGACTGAAAAAGATTGAAAACACAGGTTTAGAGGAAGAACATAAGCAGGCAGCAAGGGTGAACATCAGAAATAGCAGCAGGGGTAGCATATCCAGTACGTCAACCCTTTTCATCTTATCCCCTACTATATAAAAATATATCCAACCTTGTCTTAAATATATTTACTAAGGAGGCCTCCACTGCTTCAATGAACAGCAAATTCCATAGATTCAGCACCCTCATCTCTTTCCTAAATCTTTTAACCTGAATCTTGAGGCTACGTCCCCTAGTTCTGGTTTCCCCCAACAATGGAAAAATGGAAAATCCTGAGAAAGGGTTTGAGACTGGAGTGTTTATGAAAGTGGAGAGTGGGGCATTTACAGTGTGGGACATTGGGTATCAACAGGTTTTGGTCCTGTACAGGTCAGTGGCAGAAGTCCTAGTAGGATAGAGGGGTGAGAGTATCTGTGCTGGTGATGCAGAGGTGGAACTGTAATATTGGAACTAGGGCAAAGAAGCATGAGAACATAATGTACACAGGCAGTGGAGACAGTGTATCTGCTCTGTATCTAATTGTAGAATCTTGGTTGTCTCATGATGGAGGAGCCTTTATGAGGATGTATATTCCTCAGTGTAGGACAGCACTAGACTATCAGAACATGAAAAGTGGGAATAAGCAGGTATACAAGGTTGGGGGACTCATATCAAGGGCGTTCTGGGAGGAAGTCGGGGATATTTTAGGAAATTTGGGGTGGGGAAGTTCCCCATGCTCTGTAAAACTAGATTCTACTGACCACCCAGGGGAAATAATGGGGGGGGGGGTGAAGAAAGCAGATCGAGTGAAAGATTATGTGCAGACCGCAAACAGTAAAATTTGGATGAGACACAAGATGGAGAAGAACGGGAAAGGAGGGCTTTCCACAAAATCCAAATCCCTCCTACTTCCACTTGACCTCTAGTACCCAGTGGGAGAGGACAGGAGGTGGGATAGGGGAGACATTTGGATGATCTGCGGTAGAACAGTGGTTATGATGCAAAGGCAAGGTCAGTGTGTAGCTGACAATGAGATGGGTGCTGATGATGCTCAGAGCAGAAAGGATAATATTGTCCATGAAAATGACGTGGCTGTTAATGGGTAAGCTGCAGCCCTTGCCTGCATGACACTTGTCTGTGATTGCGATGTCCCCAAAAGCCAGCAAGCCCCAGTCTTGCTCCACTTGCAAAGCTTGCTCAGCATCTCTCATACATTACCCACATTATATGTCTTGGCTGTTCTCTCACTCCCTTCCCCTTATTAAATGTCCTGCACATAATCTCTTGTCCTTAATTAAATTTACTGCACATTATCTCATTCTCCCCCCACCCCACATTCTCAATGTTGGATTTTCTGATGTTGCTGCTCATTCACTCATTTTCCCACATTCTTTCTCTATCCCCCTCCTTCCACATTCTCTGTGTTTGTATTTCTCAATCCCCTCCCTTCATATCCTATTTCCTGGATTTTTCTTTTTTGCTTTTTCACCCAACCTTGCATTTCCTGCATCGTTTTTCTTCAGGCTTTTGAACCTGTGGTCTTCCTTTCAGGCCAAAGTTGGCTTCTTTCCCACTGACGAGCTAGTTGGGTTACTTTTCGAGGTCTTGGTGTGCTAATGTGTCAAAACAACCATCAAGATTAGACCCTATCATCAAATTAACTTCCCCTTGCAACATTTTCGTTATGTTCGTTGCATTATCAGAGAGGTGATTTGCATTGCTTTTTTTTGACTCATGTTTTTAAAGAATTGAGACTGAATAATTTTCTCTATTTTGATCTAACGACGTTGCCACCTGCATTCTTTTGTCAGAAAGCCACTGTTAGGCCACGTCCTATGTAGGACAAAGATCGAGTTACATTTTATTGCAATTTTTGTCGGTTCATGTGGCAGGGTGTGGATTCCGCGGATGCTGTGCAGTGGGGTTGCTTTACGTTGGATCAGTAAACATTGTGACTGCCTTCTCTTGCCATGTATTTAAAAATGTCTCCTGGCGATGGAGGGTGAACAGTTTTGTTTTGTGTTTAGATTGGTGTTGGCTTGTAAATCGAAGGATGAAGCACAAGGCTACTCTCCCTTTGTATTTGGGTGTTAAACCTTTGGAAGATTCGTGTGTGCATGGGCCAACACCTTCCCTATCCATTCTCAGAGCCATCCCCCTTCTCCCTGCTTGCTGTTGCCCTCCCTCCACCTTTGACCTCCTGCCTTTGGGACAGCGCTCCTCCCCCTGCCCCCCACCACCATTTTGTTTGGGCGCCTGTCGACATTTGCTCATACTTTGATGAAGGGCTTGAGCCCAAAATGTTGGGTTATGTATCTTTATCTTTGCTACATGAAGTACACCATTTGACCTGCTGAGTTTCTCCAGTGTTGTGTTTTTATTTCAACCATGGGGTCTGCAATTCTTTGGTGTTTTATTTTTATTCTCCAACCAGATGAATGGTGGGTTTGTGAGCCTGGATTTTGGGTCTCTGGAGAAATAGTATCTTGTAGGGCTGTAAATGACTGTCAGTTTTAGCATTGCAAGGAGCAAGGAATTTTGCTGGTTTGTGACCTGGCTGGTCAGAGTCTTTGCACGTGGAAGGGGTGGGGGGGGGTGGTGTGGGCGGATGAAGAGTGGAAAGCAGGCAAAAATCCAACCAGGATGGACACAATCTGGACCAGAATTGGGGAGCATTTTGGCTCATTGACATCCTCCAGCAAGAATCTGGTAAATTCAGGGCATTTTGTTTCCCTGTTTGTTTACTCACTCTACTCTCATTTGTTACGCAATGTACCACAAAAGTGTGGCAGATCTCGGTACCCTCTGTCTGAACAGTTTAAATCCTCATAGGCCAGTGAGCAGATTACTCAAATCGGATCTGGCCAGCCTTCTGTGAAATGTGCAGACGTCAGGCTTGAGGCTCCACATCCATGAAATAGAAGCAGAAGTTGGCTACTCAGCTCCTTCACCATGCTCTGTCATGTTATGTGACCTCTATGTTCCCACCTATCCCTGGTAATCTCTCTCCCCTTGATTATCAATAATCCATCTACCATTGCCTTAAAAATATACCACTAACTTTTGAAGGTCAGAGTTCCAAAAATTTGGAAATAGGTGAAAAGAAAAATATAGCGCTGACGTGAATAGGTGACCCTTGGTTCTAGATTTCCCCCAGATGGAAACATCCTCTCTGCATCCACTATGTCAAGTCCCCACAGAGACCAGTACATTTCAGTCGTTCGATCTCACTCCGCCAAGGTGACAAGGTTAGTGCAACAGTGTGACAGTGTCAGTGACCCGGGTTCGAATCCGGTGCTGTCTGTAAGGAGTTTGTCAGCATGGGTTTTCCCCAGGGGCTCCGGTTTCCTTCCACTCTCCAAAAATGGATGGGGTTTGGTGATTTGGGTGGGGCAGGTTTAAATAACTGGAATAGGCTTCCACCATGTTGTAATTTTTTTTTAAATTGCAAAAAGCAGTATTTATTGGGGTAGGAAATTCTGGGTGAGATCTAAGCATTGAGATGTTGAATAACATTTAAAAAACCTGGAAATGCTGGACAGCTGATGTAATTTTAAAAAACACACAGGAGGTGGACTAAACGGATCAGACAGCATCTGTGAAGGGGAAGCAGAGCCGACTTCTCAGGTCTGAGCCTGTTTTCGTCCAAGGAACTAACTTTGGGCATACATTTATCAGGTTGACTATAGTTTTGATTTTTTGCACAAACTACGCTTGATGGTTTTCAGTCTGAAGCTGGTAAATTTTAAGTAACTAGCAATGAGGGATATGATACAAAGACAAACAAGTGGAGGTGGGGACAAACAAGATTGTCCTGTTGGGAGCAAGGCATTCAAAAGGTTTGAGTGATTCAAGTTACTCAGAAAGTGTCATATTTCCCTTCTTCAAGATTTCTTTATTGTCATATAATAGTACAGAACATGTAATATTGCACAAAATTTCCTTCTGCCTGCTGTGAAGCAGACAGTTGCCATTAGTGTCGCTTGGTGCCCCTTATAGTTTGAGAAAAAGAGAAGCAAAAGAGAGTCCCTTCAGAGTCGCTGAGTGACTGTGGATTTGCGGGCATACAGATTCCTGTTCGATCTGTCAGACACCCAAGCTCCAGATCAAAACCTCTGACATATTAGGTTGCGTTGTGCACGTTTAGGCTCCCATTATTGCCCACCCTGTTTCAGGCACTGATCTCGTCCCAAACACACAAGGACACAAAATATTCACTTTGATTAGCTCAAGAGGTATCCTCAGCCAAACCCTCGGCCTCTCTTGGGCTTCATGCTGACCTCCCTTCTCCCTCAGCCTGACCACCTTCCCTCTATTTCCATGGTAATGGTGGCCAGGCCCATAGTCTAGAAATCCCCTCTCTTCGGATATGCACCATTTACTTAATGCTCCTAGAACGCTTCCACCAGCGTTGTCTCCGCTCCGTCCTCAACATTCATTGGAGCGCTTTCATCCCTAACGTCGAAGTACTCGAGATGGCAGAGGTCGACAGCATCGAGTCCACGCTACTGAAGATCCAGCTGCGCTGGGTGGGTCACGTCTCCAGAATGGAGGACCATTGCCTTCCCAAGATCGTGTTATATGGCGAGCTCTCCACTGGCCACCGTGACAGAGGTGCACCAAAGAAGAGGTACAAGGACTGCCTAAAGAAATCTCTTGGTTCCTGCCACATTGACCACCGCCAGTGGGCTGATATCGCCTCAAACCGTGCATCTTGGCGCCTCACAGTTCGGCGGGCAGCAACCTCCTTTGAAGAAGACCGCAGAGCCCACCTCACTGACAAAAGGCAAAGGAGAAAAAACCCAACACCCAACCCCAACCAACCAATTTTCCCCTGCAACCGCTGCAACCGTGTCTGCCTGTCACGCATCGGACTTGTCAGCCACAAACGAGCCTGCAGCTGACGTGGACATTTACCCCCTCCATAAATCTTTGTCCGCGAAGCCAAGCCAAAGAAGAATGTCCATTAGTACAGGGAGACAGATTGTGAGAATATTCAAATAGGCATTGCAAATGGTGCTGACTTTTTAACCATTTTGCAAATTGATGTTGTCCCCGAGCCCTTGTCAAACCAAAAATACAGTTCCAGTTGAGTACCAAGATATCACCTTCTTGTCTTTCTTTTCCCTCTTCCAGACTAATCTCTTTCCTTCTGCTAGTGCTTGCAATCCTTCCCAAATTCCACGTACTGAAGCCACTCAGTGAATGAACAGACATGTGACGATGATTAACATAGAGCATAAAACATAGGAGCTAAAGTAGGCCCTTCAGTCCATTTAGTCTTCCCCTGCCATTTAATCATTAGCTTGTCCATTTTCCCACTCAGCCCACTGCCCCGCCTCCCCATAACCTTTGATGCCCAGGCTAATCAATCTTATCAATCTCTGCCTTAAATACACGCAATGACCTGGCCTCCACAACCATGTGTGCCACAGATTCGCCGCCCTCTGGCTGAAGAAATTCCTCCACATTGCTGTTCTAAGCAGATGCCCTTTAATGCTGAGGTTGTGCCCTCTTGTCCTCGACTCTCCCACAATGGGAAACAACCTTTCTACATCTGTGCCTTTCAACATTCCAGCACAGTACAGTCCCTTTGGCCATAATGTTGTGCTGGCCAATATAAACCTTCTCAACAATCTAAACTTTCCCTACCTTAAAGAAGGGCTTAGGCCCAAAACGTCAGTAATATATCTTTACCTCCTATTGGCGTTGCGGGACATGCTGAGTTCCTCCAGGATTTTACTTAGCTATGAAACACACCCATAACCCTCTAGAATTCATGTGGCTGTCTAAGAGACTTTTAAATGTCCCTATTGTACCAGTCTCCACCACCACCCCTAGCGATGCATTTTTGGCACCCACTACTCTCTTTAAAAATAAAGTACCCCTAAACTTTCTTCCCTTCACCTTATACAGATGTCCTCTAGTACTTGACCTTCTCTGACACCACATTGGGGTGTGGGGAGAGTAAATGGCGGTGCAGGGAGAGGCGACCTTGTGTGTATGGGAGCTGAGAACTGTTGTAATTAATACCTGGTCTGAATCATGCTGGGTTTGGAACTGCATTGCATGATATTTGTCACATTGCCACTGTGACTGCCTGAGCTATATAGTGGCCAGTGCCATCACATAGGTAATGAGGTTGATCATCTCATTCTTCCATTGGATCACAGCTTCGGGCCCAGCATGTCTGCGCTGACACCCACTGACTGCACATGGCCTGCATCACTCTATTCCCCATCTGCCTCTTTAATGTCTGCTTCGAGGACTGCTTCGGGAACCATACACCAAGCACCCATCCCTCTGTGCAAACACTTTCCTTGCCAATCTCCTTTAATCTTTGCCCCTCTCAACTTAGCCCTCTGACCTTTCGTGTCTGACAATACTACCCTGGGGGAGAAAGCCCTGACATTTTACCCTATCCATGCTTCTTGTATACTTCCCATCTTGCTCAAATTTGTTTTTAAATTTTGACACACTGCAGAGTAACAGGCTTTTTGGCCCATGGGTCTGTGCCGCCCAATTAACCTACAACCCCAGATACGTTTCTGAAGGGTGGGAGGAAGCTGGAGCCCCTTTGGGAAGAGCATTCGAACTCCTTACAGACAGAGTTGGATTCAAACCCTGGTCCCAATCGCTGGCGCTGTATCGGCATTGCGCTAACTGCTACGTCAACCAAGCCCCATCCACAATGATGGGGTGCAGGACACGAGCATTAAAGACAAAACAATGATTTTGTGACCTGTTTACGACAACAAATTCATTCTGGCGAGTTCACAATCATGTTATTCTCACTGCGTAATCATTTGACAATGTGATTCCTGCCTCCATTTATGCTTCCTCCATGTTCTTTGTCAGAGAGACTCATAGTGAAACCTGAGATTTTGATCCAGTTACGTGGTTGTGGGGGGGGGGGGTGTTGAGTTGGGCCAGGGCCAGGTGGAGTCCTGACACAGATCTGGTTGAATAGTTATGTGGCCTTGGGGTGGGGAGGGGGAGGTAAGGACTATTAACCATATTTGATGCCTTTTTCTCCTGGAAATTATGTTTCTGACCATTGATTCCAGTCGTTTCAGGGGGCTTGCCTTCATTATTGCTGGAGTCAGGAAGGAGTCTGCCTGGGGAATTACAAAGCATTATGTCATCTGGTTTTAATATTTGTAAACTGGTACGGATGCAAACTGCTCTGTGGAAAAAGATATCTCTGCCTGGCAAGGCTGAGAAAAAGAAGCTGATTTGGAGGCATATGCTTCAATCAGTGTGATGGTAGAGGTTACTCCCCTAATGGGGTGATGTGCTGAGAATATGGTTGAACAGAGGACCAATCAGACGTTGCCATAGATGAGGGAGAATGGTGCCTTCTAGGAGGGGAGAGATGGAGTGAAGATGTCCCGGGCCAGGGACCAATCTCTGAAGTGTCTAGGCAGGTATCTTGTTTTGTGGTGGCTTGTCTGGAAGTTGCAGTGTATGATTTGCTTGCTTCCCTGTTACACACAGTGTCCGCAGCCCACCCTGTTACTTCATTTTTGACCTCCCCATTACCTACCCCATGCGCGGCCCACCCTGTTCCGCGAGGCCTCCCCATTACATACCCTGTATGTGGCCTGCCTGCTCACCTGTTACAATCCTGTGCATGGCCATCTGTACACACCCCCTTATGGAGTCTGCCTGCTTGCCTATAACCCTCTGCTTGGCCACCCTGATAGACACCCCTTATGGGGCATGCCCGCTTGCCCGTTACACACCCCATATGCGGCCTCCCGCTACCCCGAACCCAGCCTGCCCTGCTCACTTGAATGTTGCACACCCCTGCATCCAATCTGCCCATTATGCTTCCCTTGCATGACCTGCATGCTTGCCTTGTATCCATTCGGCCTATTACAGGCCCTAAACATGGTCTGTCTGCTCACTCATCTGTAACCACACTGCAGGCAAGCATGATGGGGTGCTGCAATCTGCAACCAGATCACCTAAGCAAAGTTGGGAAGGGAAATAGGAGTTAAAAACATGGGCTTTAGGTTTAAGCGACTCCTGAAGCTCTTGTCAACGTGTCTGCTGGTGGGTGGTTGGTGTGGGAGAACTGAAAGCAAGGAGGCAGTGTTTGCTGCAGAGCCTGGGAGACAAGGGCACTGAAGGGGAGAAAAGAGAGACAGGAAGTACAAGGGCTGCCTGTGTGATTCCTGAAGCGGAGCCTGCAGTGTTGCAGCTGCCTTCCCAGGCCTTGCTGAGCAAGCTCTATGCCTCTGTCACCAGTGTCACAACCCCTAGCACGTAGCCTTGGCCTGCCAAGCCCCTATTGATCCTGGCAAAATCTCACTCAGTGGAATGGAGAGAGATCGTCGCGTTTGATTAAACTGTCCTCAAATGCTAGCACATTATTGTGTATGCAAGGCTGGTTAAACTTGTGTGTGCAGTGTGTGCAGGCCAACATCTTGTGTTGGAAGAGGTTGGGGGGGGGGGGGGGTTGTGGAGAAAGATATCCACAGAAGTGTTTGTAAAATACATCTTTAACAGAGACATTATTAATGTCTCGTGGGCCTCTCTCCTTCCCTGCACCCTCCTCCCTCCCTTGCGACAACTCCTGGTTGGTGTAACACTATATACTGCTGATAGTTTCAGCTGGGCTGACAAAGGAAGCGTGCTCACCTCCCTTTTGGCAGAGTTTTCATTAAAAATTTAGATTGACCCTGTTTGCCTCAGCGGCCCCTCTGCTTTCAATGCCTCGTTTGCCTGGGTGCATCAGTGTAGAGGAGGGAGTGGGTACCAGTGGAGGTGAGCCTAAGGGGCAGCAAAGTGGGGAACAGCCTGAAGGAGTGATGCTGCTCAAAGCAGAACTGTTTGAAAGGCCCAATATGGCTGACAGTGGGTCTCTGTCAGCCAGCAGCAGGAAGCCAAAGCCAGCATCTTTTTAAACTGGCCCACCGGACTGTAACGATTATACTTTTTCTCTCTTGCCTCTGCAATGCCATCCCCAGATGTATTAGCAACTTTCCCTTTGTTCTATGAGAAAATATTAACTCTGGCTGCTCACTGTTCCTGTTCTTATTTTCCCCATGACCTTTCCTTATATTTCCCTTTATCTGTTGTCCAACTTTTTTTTAATCCCTTTGGTTGTGAGCATTTCTCCCTGCTCTATTTTTTTTAAACCTGTGGGGATTGCTGGAAATCTTGCCCCTTTGTTTTTTCAATTAAAAACAAATTAGACATACAGCATGGTAACAGGCCCTTTCAGCCCACGAGCCCGTGCTGCCCAATTACACCCAATTAACCAGAGCCCCCAGAGAAAACGCACACAGACTCAACGAAAGTACAAATTCTCTATAGACAGTGCAGGATCTGAACCTTCAAGTAGGTTTTCAGTTGATGGTATGCAAACATTGTATCGTGAGTTATATTATATTTATCCTTCATTTGTTCAAAGGATAATAATTTATTTCCCGAAAAACAATTTTCTATTCTTTTGATCCCTTTTTTCTCCCATTCTCTAAAGGAAAGGTTATCTATTGTAAAAGGGATTAGCTGATTTTGCGTCAGTATTAGTTTTGGTAGTTGGTAATTTGTTTTATTCCTTTCTACATGAATCTTCTTCCAAATATTGAGCAGATGATGTAATACTGGAGAACTCCTACGTTGTACCAATTTTTCATCCCATTTATATAATATGTGTTCAGGTATCTTTTCCCCTATTTTATCTAGTTCTAATCTAGTCCAACCTGGCTTTTCCCTTGTTTGGTAAAAATCTGATAGGTATCTTAATTGTGCGGCTCTATAATAATTTTTAAAGTTTGGCAGTTGTAAGCCTCCTTGTTTATACCATTCTGTTAATTTATCTAGTGCTATCCTCGGTTTCCCCCCTTTCCATAAAAATTTCCTTATTATTTTCTTTAACTCCTTGAAGAATTTCTCTGTCAACTGTATTGGCAATGCCTGAAATAGGTATAATATCCTTGGGAAAATGTTCATTTTAATACAGTTTATCCTTCCTATTAGTGTTAATGGTAAATCTTTCCAATGCTCTAAATCGTCCTGTAATTTTTTCATTAGTGGATAATAATTGAGTTTATATAGATGGCCGAGATTTTTATTTTTTTGTATACCTAGGTATCTTATTGCTTGCATTTGCCATCTGAATGGTGATTCCTTCTTAAATTTTGAGAAATCCGCATTATTCATTGGCATTGCTTCACTTTTATTTACGTTAATCTTGTAACCCGACACTTCTCCATATTCCTTCAATTTCTTATATAATTCTTTTATTGATAGTTCTGGTTCTGTTAAGTATACTATAACATCATCCGCAAATAAACTGATTTTATATTCCTTGTCTTTTATTTTTATCCCTTTTATATTATTTTCTGTTCTTATCAATTCTGCTAGTGGTTCTATAGCTAACGCGAACAATAAGGGTGATAGTGGGCATCCCTGCCTTGTTGATCTGCTTAAGTTAAATTGCTTTGATATATATCCATTTACTGTCACTTTCGCCAATGGCCCCTTATATAATGCTTTAATCCAATTAATATACTTCTCTGGTAAACTGAATTTTTGCAATACTTTGAATAAATAATTCCATTCTACTCTGTCAAAGGCCTTGTCTGCGTCTAAAGCAACTGCTACTGTTGGCGCTTTACTCCCTTCTACTGCATGAATTAAGTTAATAAATTTACAAATATTGTCTGTTGTGCGTCTTTTTTTAATAAATCCAGTTTGGTCTAGATTTACCATTTTAGGTACATACTCTGCTAATCTGTTTGCTAATAGTTTAGCTATTATCTTATAATCTGTGTTAAGTAATGATATTGGTCTATATGACGCTGGTGCGAGTGGATCTTTCCCTTGCTTTGGTATTACTGTAATTATTGCTGTTTTACATGAATCTGGTAAGCTTTGTGTTTTGTCAATCTGGTTGATTACTTCCAGGAGGGGAGGAATTAATAAATCTTTAAATGTTTTATAGAATTCTATTGGGAATCGATCCTCTCCTGGTGTTTTATTATTTGGTAATTTTTTTATTATCTCTTGTTATCTACTATTTATTATCTACTATTTCAAATGGTTCTGTTAATTTATTTTGTTCCTCTATTTGTAATTTTGGTAGTTCAATTTTAGTTAAAAATTCATCTATTTTGTCTTCTTTCCCTTCGTTTTCAGTTTGGTATAATTGTTCATAGAATTCTCTAAAGTTTTCATTGATCTCCGTTGGATTATAAGTGATTTGTTTGTCTTTTTTCCTTGATGCCAATACCATTTTCTTAGCTTGTTCTGTCTTAAGCTGCCATGCTAGAATTTTGTGCGTTTTTTCCCCTAGTTCATAATATTTCTGTTTTGTCTTCATTATGTTTTTCTCCACCTTATATGTTTGTAGTGTTTCATATTTTATTTTTTTATCTGCCAATTCTCTTCTTTTAGTTGTATCTTCCTTCATTGCTAATTCTTTTTCTATATTTACTATTTCCCTTTCCAACTGCTCTGTTTCCTGATTATAGTCCTTCTTCATCTTGGTTACATAACTTATTATTTGCCCTCTGATGAACGCTTTCATTGCGTCCCATAGTATAAACTTATCTTTCACTGATTCCGTATTTATTTCAAAGTACATTTTAATTTGTCTTTCAATTAATTCTCTAAAATCCTGCCTTTTAAGTAGCATGGAGTTTAATCTCCATCTATACATTCTTGGAGGGATGTCCTCTAACTCTATTGTCAATATCAAGGGTGAATGGTCCGATAATATTCTAACTTTATATTCTGTTTTTCTTACTCTATCTTGCATACGAGCTGATAACAGAAATAAGTCTATTCTTGAGTATGTTTTATGTCTACCCGAATAATATGAATATTCCTTTTCCTTTGGGTGTTGTTTCCTCCATATATCCAAAAGTTGCATTTCTTCCATCGATTTAATGATAAATTTGGTTACTTTATTCTTTCTGTTCATTTTTTTCCCAATTTTGTCCATATTTGAATCCAAATTCAGGTTGAAATCCCCTCCTATTAATATGTTCCCTTGCGTATTTGCTATCTTCAAAAAAATATCTTGCATAAACTTTTGATCTTCTTCGTTAGGTGAATATACATTGAGTAGATTCCAAAACTCCGAATATATCTGACATTTTATCATTACATATCTCCCTGCTGGATCTATTATTTCCTCTTCTATTTTAATTGGTACATTTTTACTGATTAATATAGCTACTCCTCTTGCTTTTGAGTTATACGACGCTGCTGTTACATGTCCTACCCAATCTCTCTTTAATTTCTTGTGCTCCAATTCAGTTAAATGTGTTTCTTGCACAAATGCTCTATCAATTTTTTCTTTTTTCAGTAAATTTAGCAGTTTCTTCCTTTTGATTTGGTTATGTATTCCGTTAATATTTAAAGTCATATAGTTCAACGTAGCCATTTCATACTTTGTTTATCTTCCCTTTCCGTTTCTCCATCATCACCTTTCCTTCTTATCCATTTCTGCTTTCTTGTTTTGAACACTTTATCAGACAACATTTCTAAAACATCAAACATTTTCCTTATTCTCCTATTTAAAACTTCTTTAACACCATTCTCCCCTCCCCCTCCTGAGTTGCCCTTTATCCCTTGTCGGGCAACCACATCTCCCCTCTCCATTTGGATTTGCGAATGCACTCGCAAACGTCAACTGATTTCGCAGTGACCGTAACTCCTCCCCACCCAGCCCCCCCCCCCCCCCCCCCGGAAAAGATTTCAATTTTCATATGTAACAAAGGTCACTCTTTTAATCTTGTACCTTTGTGTTTTGTGCGTTTTTTTTTAAAACTTTTCCGGAGAGGGCTGGAATTCCCTGACCGGCCACTACTCCCATCACGTGACTCCTCTCCCCACCTACTTAATTGAGATGTATGTACTCATTGAAGAGTAACATGAATTAGACCAGCACTAACCACTTGGCCTGGGGCTCTGTTTCCCCATTTAATGGCAGGTCTGATTATTGTGTCAACATATTCATGCCTACCCACTGGGTAACTGCAGAACCCCTTGTTATCAAGCATCTAACTACTCTATAGTAGTAGTTGAAAAATTTCCTTCAACTAATCTTGAGGTAGAGTTCCAACGAAGTACATACCTGAGAGAGAGAAGTCACCTCATCTGTCTTAAGTGGAGCCCACAGTGTTTGTAAGGAAAATCCTGCAACCACTTAAGTCTGCGCCCAAGATGGCGGCACCCATACTTGTCAGTGGCCACGAGGGCTTACAGACTCCAGGGAGCAGTGGACCGGCAAAGGGTACCAGAAATGGCCCCGCGTTGAGAAGGAGAAGCAGAGTTGACTCCTACAAGGAGGATGTCTGCGGTGGCAATCCAGGAGGCTACAGGCAACTTGTTGCTGGAAGACCCACATGGGCTGTGATCTGCTGGAGACTGGTTCATGGGAACCAGGTATGGGAGCCGGGATTCTAAAAGGTGCTAAAGGCTCCTGAAGGGCCTTGGGCTCTGAAGGGTTCCTGATTGTATCAGAGGTTTGGATCTGGAGCTCAAGAGTCGATGAATCGAACAGCAGTCTGTGCAACTGCAGAGGCTACAGGTCTGCTGGAGGTGAATCCACGGACACTTATTGACTCTGAATGAATTCTCTTTTGCTTCTTTTTCTCTTACTGTAAAGGGCGCCGGACAACACTAATAGTGACTTAAGGCAATCAGTCGGCAGTTTTGTGTAATATAACATGACATTAAAAGAATCTTCAACCTTTAAACAGTGAGAAGGGAGTCAGGGCCTTTAAAAGGCTCCACTCCTCTGAATTCTCCAATTTAGTATAACCCCAACCAACTTAGTCCCTTTCTCTCTCCTTCCAATCCACCCAGACATTCTCATACCCTCCCTCAACATTGAGGCGCAGTCTGAATGAAGCCAACTTCTGCACACCCATCAAAGTGGAACTCCTCTTGAGAGAGTCATGCATTAGTTTGGAAATGTTTTCTTCTCTGACCACCAAAATAAAATGGATTCCCACAGCACAGGGGAAGACCATTTGGCCTATACAAGCTGACAGAACTATTGAGACTTCTGGTTCTTAGTCTCTATCCTGTAAGATTCCTTCAGATGCTCACCTGTTGAATGTGCTGAGGATTTTTCCATCATCCTTTCAGACAGTCTCGCTATCCTTAAACCTCTCCTCTCATCCTTCAGTTCATTAACTCCTGGATAGTGACCTCTCTGCTCCTTCCTGTTCACTCTGCTTCCGCTTTCCATACCTTGCCTTCTGCCTCCCTTTTTCCCTCGCAAACAGCCACTGCCAAACCAAATCTCTCTCCCTGTAAGTAGGCCTCCAACAACTAAGCTTGTGAATTTCTGCATGGGTTCAAGATCCCTTTATTGTCATGTAATAGTACAGAACATGTAATATTAAACAAAATTGCCTTCTACTGCCGTGAGTGCCACCCTGCACCCCTTGCAATGCGAGAGAAAGAGAAGTAAAAGAGAGACCCTTCAGAGACATCGAGTGTCCATGGATTCACCTCTAGCCTCTGCAGCTGCACGTACACCTGTTCGATCCATTGGCAACCCAGGCTTCAGATCCAAACTTCAGACCTGATCAGGAACCCTTCTTGCCCTCTGTGCCCTCTCAAATCCCAGCTAGGTGGAAAGAGGTTCTTTGAGTAGAATGGGGGCAGGAACTGCATGGGAACAGCAATTCTATGCAGTACTCTCTTTGGCTTTGTGCAGTTTGCCACGATTCCGGACGTGATCCTCTACTTATCCTGCTAAATATGCTTTTTCCACCCCTCCAGATCACAGAGCCTGCCTCCTCTCTGCTTGTCATCTTAAACAAGTGCTCTCTGCTTGCCAACCCTTAGCAGAGTGATTAATTAATTAAAATAGCAGACGCACTAATTATCTGGGAGCGTGGTCAGATCCTGAGGAGATGAAATTGATAGAGTTGAAATGTCAGTTGGCAGAGGTTGCAATATTAAGGGAAGTGGGTTAGTGCGAGAAGGGGGTGGTGAGGTGAAAGATTATAAATCTCAATTACATCATCTGTCAGCCTCCTGCGCTCCGGGGGAAAAGTGCCCGCCTGTCCACCCTTGACAAATGGCAGGTCTGTGTGACGTTAGAAGTGTCGTAATTGCTGTTGAAGTGCACCTATCACTTACTGTGCTTGGGACGGGATACCTGGAGTAGTGGAGGAAGCAGAAACAGTAATAGATAGAAGTCCGAAAATCTGGTCGGCTCGGTGATTGGGTGGGTCCAGGTTTTCCAGATTCTCAGGCAGTACTTTTAAAATTCAAATATAAAGAAGGAACAGGTAAATTTTGATAGCTTATTTGTTAGCAAATACAGCATGTTCATATATCTAAGGAAAAATAAAGTCAACGCTTGACAAAAATGTAAACCTAAATTTTTTTGCTAAAAATGTTTGAAATTGTTTAAAATTGAACATTATAAAAGAAAAATACAGTACAACTGAAAGCAAAAGTTATTTCATATAAATCATTTTTTAGTTTATTAATAAAATATTTTCATATAAATTAAAAATACAAAAAAACAAATAAATATTTATTCGTTCATTTTCGCGACTTCTGTGGTGTCTGCTACACTGTTTGTGGACGGAACACTTGCATCTTCTTGTCACTTGTTGCCACTGTGCATCTGTGGTGCGCATGCCTGCCCACCCACAGAAGCCCTCTAAGTTGAAAATGTTTGAGAGTTTTCAAAAAGTCCAGATTCTCAGATGGTCCCGATTTCTGGCATCCAGAATTTTGGGCTTCTACACAGGCACACAAAGGGAAGGATATCTATAAGGTCCAAGCAGGAGAGTTTGGGTCTGATTTGAAACATGTTGGGTGCCGCTAGACCCCTTCCTGTGCTGTATTTGTACTGTTCTATGTTTCAACTGCCCAACAACTATGAAGCTGTCTGTAGAAAGTAACACAGTCAGGTCATTTACCATTTCACTCTCTGTGCCAGAGACCCACCTGTCAGGGCTTGCATTGTCTATGTCAGCCATTCTCAAACTTTTTTTTGGCTATGGCCCTATTAGGGCTCTGCTTAAAGTTCATGGCCCCCCTTTCCTATGAAGCAGTCAAGTTTAAATTTTAAATTGAGATGGACAACATGGTAACAGGCCCCTCTGGCCCACCAGCCTGTGACACCCAAATACCCCAATTAACCTACAACCCCCGGTATGTTTTTGAAGGGTGGGGGAAACCGGAGCAACCGGAGGAAACCCACACAGACTTGGGGAGAATGTACAAACTTCTTACAGACAGTGCTGTATTTGAACCAAGATCATTGATGCTTTATGTTATTTCTTCTGTTATGGTTTAAGATCACTGATGCTTGAGTGGCGTTGTGCTAACCGCAGTTGGTTTCTTCCAGACTTCCCTCCTACAGACGACATGAAAGATATTTTATGATTTCAGTCCATGGCCCCTGTTGAGAATGGCTGGTCTAACTAAAGTTAAATAGACTGAACTCAATGTGTTGGGATGACTGAGGTGGAAGGGATGTTTTTTAAAGTTACTTCTTCATTTTTGCAACCCCTTCAGGGTATCTTGAAATACTTGATTATGTATACAAAGTTATGAGGGGAAAAGATAGAGTAAATGCAATTTGTCTTTTTCCACCAAGGGTAGGTGGGATACAAATTGGAGGACATGGGTGAAGTGTGAAAGTGGAAAAGTTTAAAGGAACATTCGGGGAAACTTGTCCACAGAATGGTGGGTATATGGAATGAGTTGAAGTTGTGAATGTGGGCTCAATTTTAACATTTAAGAAGAATTTGGACAGGTACATGGATGAAGGGATATAGAGGGCTATGGACTGGGTGCAGGTCAGTGGGAAGAATAATAGTTCAGCACGGACTTAGAAGGGCCTGTTTTCTGTGCTGTAATGTTCTATGCAGTGAACTGGTTTTTGAAGTGTGCTTGCAGTTTTAGTCAGTATTAACTGATCACTATGTGGAATCAAGACTGCTCCCGGAAACAGTACTGATCAAATTGACGCCAAGAGCGAGTCTTCTGCACAAAACCACTCTGAGATCCCTAACGACATTTTGACAGTGATTAGGGCCCTGGGTTAAGGTTGCATCGGAGAGAGCACGCCATAGGTAAGATGTTTGTCTGTCCCTCGTTGTTCCCATCCCTATCTCCCTCCCTCTCAGAGCTACCCCACCCTACAACATCATCACTCTTGGAGCTATGCCACCAGCCCCTCCCCTTGGAATGGTGTGACACTCCCCTCGGTGCTGACTTGTCTTTTCCTTGCTTGGAAGGAAGAATGGAAGATCAGATTATTATTTAAATGGCAAACGATTGCAGCATGCTGCCATGTAGAAGGGCTTGGGAGTGCTTGTGCATGAGTCACAAAAGGTTGGTTTGCAGATGCACCAGGCTGTTGAGAAGGCAAATAGAATGTTGTCCTTCATTATTGGAGGGATTGAATTTAGGAGCAGGGAGGTTCTGCTGCAACTATGCAAGGTCCTGGTGAGGCCACATCTGGAGAACCACGTCCAGTTCTGGTCCCCTGACTTGAGGAAGGATGCACTGGCTTCGGAAGCGGTGCAGAGAAGGTTCATCATGTCGATTCCAGAGATGAGGGGATTTACCTATGAATAGAGATTGAGTTGTCTTGGATTGTACTTGCTGGAATTCAGAAGAATGAGAGGGGATCTGTTAGAAATGTATAAAATTATGAAAGGCATAGATCAGATAGAGGTAGGTAAGTTGTTCCCAGTGGTGTGAGAGACCAGAACTAGGGGATATAGCCCCAAGATTCAGGCTAGTAGATTTAGTAGATGAGGAGAAACTGCTTTTCCCAGAGGGTGGGGAATCTGTTGAATTCTCTGCCCATTGAAGCAATGGAGGTGACTACAGTAAATATATTTAAGACCAGGTTGGATAGATTTTTACATCGTCGGGGAATTCATGGGTATGTGGAAAAGGCAGGTCGATGAAGATGAGCCTGTCATCAGATTAGCCATGATCTCATTGAATGATGGAGCAAGCTTGACAGGCTGGATGGCCAACTCCTCTTCCTATTTCTTATGTTCTTCTGTTTCCCCACCCCAACTTAGGACAGTGTGACATGTTCTCGGTACTGCGCAAGGATATCAGCTGAAATCTTTGTCCTCAAGCCTCTGGAGTGACGTTCAAGCTTGAGGCTATGGCCCTGGAGTTGGAATGCTGTGCTCTTAGAGCTCCATGGCAGCGTCCCTGGGCTCATCTGTGTATGCAAATTATTTTTTTAAACATAAAATTGAACAAGTTATTTGTAATTTATATGAACATTTTGGATGGGTGGAAAATGGGATAGAAGTGAGCAGTTAATAAAGCGAGGGTGACAAGTGTAAAAGTGTAAAATTGGTTCAGTTCATTTATTAAACAGTGAAACCCCTCTGGGGTTGGGTAGATGCCGGATAAGTGTATTTTCCGTTTGCTTGAGACTTGCTCTGCGTTAAGAATGAACAGTTTAAAAGGCAAAAATACCAAACTGTCCTTACAGCAAACAAACTTCACTTGCATGAATATAGAAACCTTAAAGCATTTTACTTTATTTTCAGTCACAATTTTGAAAACATTTAACTGTTACATCTACTGCAGGTTCCTCCCCCTCCATGGAGCTGCCCAAAAGACTAATGTTCTTTCTGCATAAATATTGAACATAAACAAGACTCCTTATTATTAAAGAAGATAATAATTTCTCTCTGAAAGGAGATAATTAACTCCCCCTCCCCCAAGTTTACAGATAAAGCCTCTGACCGAGGCAACTCTTATTTTTTAAAATTTAGCTATAGAGCCCTTTCGGCCCACGAGCCCATGCTGTCTAATTGCACCTAATTGACCTACAACCCTAGTTTGTTTTTGAATGGTGAGAGGAAACTAGAGCACCCATGCAGACTTAGGGAGAACGTACAACTCCTTACAGATAACACGGAATTTGAATTCCGGTCACTGATGCTGATCTTGCCGCCATTGCTGTTTCATCTAACTTTATTGAAACAGCTGCTATGAGGACTCTGCTGGTTGAATATTAGCTCGCATCTTCACCAAATATTGATGTGTTACTTCAGAGAACATTTACTTTTACAATTTTAAGCTTGCTTTTTTTAAACCTTTCTTATTTATTCTACTTATTTCTTTTCCCTTTTTTTTTTGCTGGTTGCTTGAATTCTGGATACCAGAGGTTTTTACTATATTTCAGTTTCAGAGAGGAGGACATTGCTGGTTTGACCAGCTTTTATTGGCATTATTCCATTGCCCCTTGAGAAGGCAGTAGTGTGATGCTCTCTTGAGCCAGTGTCATCCCTTTTGTGGATATTCTCCCACATTGCCGCTGGACAGAAAGTTTCAGGTTTGGTGAAGGATAACTTCCTGGGTTGGGACTGTGTGTGCTCCTATGTGGGATGTGAATGGGCGGATAAGGAGTGGCAGTCGACCACTTGGCCTGCTCTGCTATCTAACACTGTCATCTACCTAATCTTGGAATTTGTCCAATTCTGCCTTAAAAATACTCAAGACTCTTCACCCACTTTCCCGCCCCTCGGTGCTAAAGTTTGACGTCCCTTCCTCGAGAAAGCAAATTTTGCCTCCTTTCTGGATTGAGCTGAGCTTGTAAAATGGAAGGCTTTCTTGTTTGACGCAGCTGTGAATTTTACTTTCTATGCAATGATCCATTTCCTGAGTTTAAAGACAGTGGATTTGTTCATTTGGGTATTTGTGTGGGTGTACGACTGAATCACCATTGGTGGTGTGTGGGAGCTGTGGTTTTATCTGTGAGGAACCACGGCCTGAGTGTCATTGAAGCCAGCTATCTCCCGATACCTTGCGCTAACTTAGCTTCCAGAGTTATCGGCTTGGTGGTCTCGGCCTGCTGTTGGCATTGCAAGTGACAGTGTGAGAAGACCATACCTTCCCCCCCCCCCCCACAACACTCTTGGCAACCTTGCAATACTAGGCTCTCTGCCTGAGGCTGTCTGTTGCTTAGATCCTTGTCTCCCAATGTGAGTTTGTCCCAAAGTCTCCTATCTCTTTCCCTCGCTTCGATTGAGACAACTGAAACATCCCTGCTTTCAGGTTGTGAGTCACCTCGCATTTTAAAATCCAGTCATGTATCTCATATTTCTCCGCCCAAAAATCTGGACTGCTTGGGGATTGGGTCGGTCCGGATTTTCCAGATTCTTGGGCAGTACTTTTAAAATTCAAATTTATGGAGGAATAAAGAAGAGATAAACAAATACATTTTGATGGTTTATTCATTATCAAACAGAGCATGCTTCTTTTATCAAAATGAGCAATTTTAAAGAAATCTAGTCAACAAGCATGGCTTCTTGTAGCAACTGTGCATCTACTTACACACGCAAGCACACAGAAGCCCGCTATTTAAAAAATTTGAGAGGTTTTGAAAAGTCTGGATTCTCGTGGTCTGGATTTCTGGCATTCGGATTTTTGGACTTCTGTATTTCCTCAAGCTTATCTTGCTGCCACTCAGACCCAAATGATCTCCATGTCACCTATTCTCTCTCAGAAGCTTACTTGAACCCATCTACACTCCGGACAACTTGCATAGACCAATTTACCTTCGAACTCATCTTTTGAGTTGTGGAGGGGAACCATAGCACCTGGTCCCAGGGAAAATAGGCAAGTTGCACTCAGGCAAAACCAGGAATCACAATGGAACACATGTCTCTGTACTTCCGGCAGTGCTTTTGTGCTGACCACCCTCACCCCTGCTCATCAATGTAATCCCCTCAACTAACTCCAACACCCCTGCCAATCTCCTTTATCCCCACCAATCCCCATACCCCTCCCTGCCTTTGTAACCCCCTCCAAATTGTCCACAACCCTTCCTGTCTCTAATCCCCTCTGGTCCCCTACACCTCTCCCTGTCCAGTCCCCTACACCTCCCTGCCTCTTTAATCCCCTCCGGTCCCTCACACCCCTCCCTGCCTCTGAAACCCCCTCTGATTTCCCCCACACCCCTCCCTGTATCTAATCCCTTCTAGTTCCCTACACCCTGTCCAGTCCCCTAAGCCTCCCTGCCTCTTTAATCCCCTCTGGTCCCCTACACTTCTCCCTGTCTTTATAACCCCCTTTGGTCCTCAACTTCTCTCCCTGACTCTGTAACCCCATCCAGTCTCCTACTCCTCTCTATCTCTGTAACTCCCTCCAGTCCCCCCCACCCCTTCCAGTCTTACTCTTCCAGTTCTCTACACCCCTCCCTGTTCTGTAACCACCCCCCACTCCTCCGGTCCCCTACACCCCTCCCTATCTCTGTAACCCCTCCCCTCCTCTGGTCCCCTACACCCCTCCCTATCTCTGTAACCCCTCCTTACACTCCAATCCCCCACACCCCTCTCTGTCTCTAATATTCCACCTCCCTCCCTCCCCTGCGCCCCCTCCTCTGCTTGGGCTCATAGCTCTGGAACTGGTTTGCTCGAGCTTCCTCCCTTTACACCATTCTGGCAGTTTCCTGTCCATTCATGGCGGTCAGGCCTGTTGTTTGTTAGCATCGTGGTGAAGTGCTTGAGAACAACACCTGACATCAAGTGCACTTTGTGCACATCACTCATTTGTCTTGGAGATTCTGGCATCGTCCCTGGGTGAATTTCATGGTTTATTTTGAGTTTGCCTCTAGCCTATAATAAAATGACTGAGTATAGTGGATGTACGTTGGTACTGTCTTGGAAAAATGGTGATAAATCTGGGAGAGCCGGTAAAGGGAACTGATGGGTGCTGTCCTTGCTCCTGTGGAGACCTGTGGAAAGCAGGAGCACCAGAGTTTTCTCTGCCATCTGCTAGGGAGAGAAGGGTTGGAGCCAGGGCAGATGTGCAGAAAGAGGGCCAAGACATCTGTGATGAAGGCTGTTAGGATGGGCTGAAGGAAGGAACAAAGTCTTTCTTTGTTCCAGTTGCAGCAGTAGTGGCCCACTACCTAGCCAGAGAGGCTCAACTGGAAATGTGGCCCAGAATGGAGTGGATTGGGTAGCAGTACCTTGGGACAGCAGATGATGATGGGGAAGAGATAGCTAGAGGTTTGCTCATTAGGAGTACCTAAAATGGATGTGAAGTGTTGCATTTTAGGAGGATGAATCAAGAAAGGACATGCACGGTAAATAGTAGGGCACTGAGGAGTGCGATAAAACAGGGATCTGGGAATACAGATTCAGTACAACTCCAATTATCCAAAATGGTTGGGACTGGGCCTATTTCAGATTAACAATATTTTTGGAGAACTGGTCATTTTTTAAAAACAGCCCAGTCTCAACAGCAAATCACTTGTAACAGTGTTTAAACAACAACGAACAACAAAGGAAGGCTTTTTAAGCATGAAATGATTTTTAATTCTCACCAAAAACCAACCTGAACAAAATAAAATAAATCCAACTCCAAAAACTTGAAACTTTTCCAAAATTCCAAAATTTTTTCAGCCTGTGACATTAATTCGGCTCTGAAAAAATTTCAGATAAATGAGGACATTTGAAATAATCAGAAATCCTCAGTTATCCATTTTTTTTCAAACTTTATTTAAAAGATAATAAAAGTATAACATGCAGGCTAATAAGAATCAAAAATTAATTTTACAAAAATATATATATAAAAAAACAACAACCCAACAAAAAAAACCATCCCATCAGCCAGCTCCCTTAAGGGGAGCCAAAAATATGAATTATTTTTAAAAAATTATAAGTATTGATAGCATTTCAAAGTATATCAAAATGCACATACTCCAAATATGGAAACCATTTACCAAACAAAGAAAGAATAGTTATCATGTAAATTAGAAGTAATTTTTTCCATAACAATGCAAGCTTTCAATTCATTATGCCAACGTGCTATATTAATCTCTGTAGTATCTTTTCAGGTACTAGCTACACATTTATGCGCCACTGATAGCACTAAATGTACAAAAGCAATTTGAATTTTATCCAGCCCCATTTCCTCTCAGAGAAACCATATAACCAGTTACGGAGTGGAAACAGGCTATGTCGGCCTTTTGGCTCTGCACCGGTTCACTAGAACAACTCCACTAGCTCAAACCTCCCGCTCACCGTCAATAACTTTCCAACCCCCTCACCTCCATGTACACTTCCAACCTTCTCTAAAATGACAGAAGGGTCCCTGCCGCAACCTTGATGCTCGACGTTTCTCTCTCTCCCCATGATTTCTCTTTTCAATCACAATCAACTCACCAGATACAGGCTTCAGGATACATTCCAGTCACGCTGCCATTCACGCAAGTTATCTCTTTAATCCTGTCCCCCTTTTCTCCCCATTGTTAATTCCATCTCTCTTTTAAGCACCCTCATTGATCATCTCCAATGTTCTCTTTTTCCAAAGGTTCCAAAATTCACCCAACAAAAAAAAAATAATTGAATCTAATGGTAATTTAAAGTTGTATAATTTTCCCAAAACTCTCTTAATTCCTTGACAAAATGGTTGAACTTTAACACAAGACCAAACAGCGTGTAAAAAAAGTTCCAGTACATAAACCACATCTAAAACAAGAATCCAAATTACTAAACCCATATTTTTTTTCAATTTCTCTGGGGTCAAATATAATTGATGAGGAAAATTATAATTAACCATTCCATATCTTACATTAGTCAATTTAATTACATTATCCTGACACATATCCACCCAATCATCTTCAGGGAAAATAAATGCTAAGTCACTTTCCCATTTAAGTTTAGATTTTTACCAATCCGGTTTATCCATATTATTCTGTAACAAATGGTACATAACCGAAATATAACCCTTCTTCGGTACAGAGGAAATCAAAGATTCAAATCTCGTCAAAGTAGGTAAATTCATCTCTTTACCATAATTATCTTTTACCAAGGCTCTGAGTTGATAATACCCAACAGAAAATTTACAGATATACCAAATCTTTCCCTCAATTGATTGAAAGAAAGAAACTGTCTTTCAACAAAACAATCCTGTAACATCTTTATACCCTTAGAATCCCAACTCTTTAAATAATTATTAAACATTGAAAAAGGAATAAGCTGGTTATTATATAATGGAGTTAAAATTGATAATTTACCTTTTCATCCCAAAACCATATTTCTTTTAATCCAAATCTTTAGCAAATGTTTCAGTACTGGCATATTATGTTCCTGTAACAAATTCGAATTCCAACAAAATATAAATTGATGTTCCTCAGCCTCAGAAATACACACCATTTCCACCCTAGCCCAGCTAGGGGGTTAATTTAAATCCATCAATCTACTAATAAATTTCAACTGGGCCGTTTCATAATAATTTTGAAAATGTGGTAACTGAAGTCCACCCAACACATATTTCCATGTAAGTTTATGCAATGCCACTCAAGCTAATTTACCCTTCCATAAAAACTCCCACGCTGCCTTATTCAGATCATGAAAAAAAAGCCCTTTAAAAGTAAAAAAGGTATTGACTGAAATAAATATTTTCAGGGAAAATATTAATTTTAATACAATTGACCCGGCCAATCAAAGTTAATGGAAGATCTTTCCATTTAATCAAATCTGCTTTAATCTGTTTTGGTATAGGCACACAATTTAACTGATACAATGACAATCGACAAACACACCCAAGTATTTAATTTTATTTGTCCACTTTAATTTTGTAATAATTTTAAATTCAGAATAATCTCCTATTCCGACTGGTACAATTTCACTCTTATCTCAATTAATTTTATATCCGGATAATTCTCCAAATTTCGACAAACACTCTTGTAACTGCTTCAACGACCATTTTGGTTCCGTCAAATATATCAAAACATCATCTGCAAATAAATTGATCTTATATTCTTCATTCATAACCTTCATCCATCTAATTTTATCGTTTTACCTAATAGTCTGAGCCAACGGTTCAACAGCCAACGCAAATAAGGCTGGTGACAATGGGCAGCCCTGCCGAGTTGAATGAGTCAACTTAAATGGTAAAGAAACCTGACCATTTGTCACCACCCTGGCAATCAGGTTTGTATATAGAGCTTTAGCCCATCCAATAAAAAAAAGGGCCAAATTTAAATTTTTCTAACACCTTAAATAAAAAAATCCCATTCAACCCTAACAAAAGCCTTTTCTTCATCTAGTGCAACCACCATAAGATGGTTAGGCTGATTTCGGTATGCACTGATCAAAGTAATTAATCGAAGAATATTATCTGATACATTTCTATTTTTAATAAAACCTATTTGATCAGTATGTATCAACTTAGGTAAATACTTAGCAAATCTGTTAGCTAATACTTTCGCTATAATTTTATAATCTACATTTAATAGGGAAATAGGCCTATATGAAGACACTTTTAGTGGATCTCTATCTTTTTTTGGGAAAACGGTTATTAAAGTACTTGAACAAGATTCCAGTAATGTCTGATCCTCAATAACTTGTTTTAACACATCTCCAAATACATTAGATAAATCATCATAAAAATTTTTATAAAATTCCACAGAAAATCCATCATCCCCCGGAGACTTTCCGTTTGGCATTTCCTGTATAGCTTCCTTAATTTCAAAATTTGTAAATGGAGATTCCAATTCCTGAACATCTTTCTCTTCTAATATCGGTAATGTTAATTTAAATAAATAAGATTCAATAGAACCATTGTCCTGCTTCCCCTCAGAAGTATATAATTTTTGATAAAATGAATAAAACTGGTCATTAATTTCCTGAGGCTTGTAGGTAATTGTTGAATTCTGTTTAACAGCATTAATAGTCCGAGATTACTGTTCAGTTTTCAGTTGCCAAGCAAGTACCTTATGAGCTCTCTCTCCCAACTCATAATAGCATTGTTTAGAACGATTAATTAAGTACTCAAACTGATAAGTTTGTAATGTATTATAACGTAATTTCAACTTCGCTAAGGCAGCTTTTTTGTATTCTGTCATATCCTTCTGATCTTTCTCTAACTCACCAATCTGTTTTTCCAACCTTCAACTTTCTGCTATATATTGTTTCTTAACTTTCGTAGAATAACTAATGATCTGCCCTCTCAAATAAGCTTTCAAAGTGTCCCATAATACAAAGTGACTATTCACAGAATTAACATTCTCAGTCAGAAATAAAGAGATATGCTCTTCAGTAAAAGTAACAAACTCTGGTTTTTTCGGTAACATTGCATTAAACCTCCATCTGTACGACGAACGTACTACTTCCAAACTTTCACAAGAAAAAAATAATAATGAATGGTCTGAAATAACTCTACTTTTATATTCAGCTTGCAATACTCTACCTTGTAGAGTCTATTCTATTTAGAAATCTATTTTAGAAAATGAATCATGTCATGAAGAATAAAAAGAAAAATCTTTCTCTGTAGGATTAACCTTTCTCCAAATATCAACCAGATTTAAATCTTTCATCAACACACCAATTTGTGTTTCCATCTTTGATTTCCTTATACTTTTCAGATTTCTATCCAATAAAGGGTCAGTTATCCATTTTGGCTTCAAAATTTTTAGGATAAATGAGAATTTTCTGAAATCTTCAATTATCCAAAAATATTTTCAGAGCCAAACTGATGTCACTTCTGGGTCCAAAAAAATTTGGATAACTGAGGATTTTGGATAATCAGAGTTGCACTGTTCATAATTCCCTGAAGGTGGACAGGGTCAGAAAGAGAGCTTTTGGCATATTGGCCTCATAAATCAAAGGATTGAGTCCAGGAGTTGGGTTGTTATGGTAAAGTTGTATAATTTGGAGTATTTTGTGCAGTTTTGGTCACCGAACTATAGGAAAGATATCAATAAGATGGAAAGAGGGCAGGTAAGATTTATTCGGATGTTGCCCAGACTTCAGGAACCGAGTTACAGGGGAAGGTTAAACAGGTTCGGACTTTATTCCCTGGAATGTAGAAGAATGAGGGGAGATTTGATCGAGGTGTTTAAAATTATGAGGGGGATTAGTCATAGTAAATATAGGTGGGCATTTTCCATTGAGGGTCGGTGAGATACAAACCAAAGGACATGGGTTAAGGGGAAAAGTTTAGGGGGAATTTTCATACAGAGTGGTGGGAATGTGGAATGAGCTGAAGTGTTGAATGCGGGCTCAGTTTTAACATTTAAGAAGAATTTTGACAGGTACATGGATGGGAGGGGTATGGAGGGCTATGGACTGAGTGTAGGTCAGTGGGACTAGGCAAAAAAAATGGTTTGACACAGACTAGAAGGGCCAAAGGGCCAGTTTCTGTGCAGTAATGTTCTGTGGTTCTATCAGCCATTATTTTTATTGGCTTTGGTCCCCTCCATGACTCTATGGATTTATGGGTCCCTTTCCCTGTGAAGCAGTCGTTTTGGTTACTTCCTCTACCGACTACATAAAAAATATTTATGTTTCGTGAGGTGGAAAGTAAACAAGACTTTTACTTAAATGTACTGTGGTCCCCAGAGGGGCCATAGGGCCTTGTTAAGAATGGCTGATGTGGGGTGGCACTGTTAACGTCACGTTAGCGCAATGCTGTTACAGCACCAGCAACTGGGGTTTGAATCCAGCACTGTCTGTAAAGAGTTTGTATGTTTCCCCCATGTCTGCGTGGGTTTTCCTCAGGCGCTCCAGTTTCCTCCCACTCTTTAAAATGGATGGGGGGGGTTGGGGTTGTAGATCAATTGGGTGTAATTGGGCGGCATGGGCTTATTTTCTGTTAAATGAAAATAAAACTGGGGTGTATGGACTAGAGGGCGTAAGTACATAGGAAACAAAAAGATACAGAAATACTGGAGGAACTCAGCAGGTCTTGCAGTGTCCATAGGAGGTAAACATGTACAGTAAAACCCACTTAGCTGGAATTCAAGCAATTGGAAGCCTCAAGCAACCAGCAAAAAAAAGCCAAAAATAAATAAGTTAAAAAATGCAGAAGTTTAAAATTGGCACGCTTCATCGTTAGTTTGCCAACATGCAATCTCAATCTAATATTCACTTATCTGGCATCTACCATAGGTGCCGGATACCAGGGATTTTACTGTGTTTCGGCATGAGTCCTTACTTAAGGTATGAGTAATAAAGGTCAGGTGTCTGTATTGAAAACCTGGGGAAAAGGGAAGAATGGAGATCAACAGACAAAAGGTATTAATTGGATAGGATAAGAGGACAGGAGAGAGGAAACGTAAGGACGGATTGTTGGGGATATCCTCCTTCAAACAACGTAGCTTCCCCTCTACCACCATCAACTTGCACATCTGCCCTGGCCTCCTCTGCTCCTGTGTGCAAGGACAGGCTTCCCCTTGTCCTCACCAACCACTCCACCAGCCTCCACATACAACATAGCATGCTCTGCAATTTCACTATGTTATCCATCCTCGAGACATGTATTCCCTTCTCCACCTTCTGCAGTGACTCCTTCCGTGACTGCCTTGCCCAGTCCAGCCCACCAATCGCCCCCTTGGCACCTTCCCCTGTGACCGCAGGAGATGATCCACTTGGCCCCTCATCTTCTCCCTCATCGCCATTTGGAGCCCCAAATAGTCCTTCCAAGTGAAACAACAATTGTGAATCTGCAGGGGTTATCTAATGCATCTGGTGCTCCCATCATGGTCTCGACATCTGAGAGTCTGGAGACACACTGAGAGATGGTTTGTTGAGCACCTTGTCTCTGTTGTTGCAGTAGTATGGACCTCCCAGTGGCCACCTATTTCTATTCCCCATCCCATTCCCTTACTGACATTGTCTGTCCATGGTCTCGTACGCTGCCAGACTGAGACCACCCACATATTGGAGGAACAGCAGCTCATCTCCCATCTGGGCATCCTCCAACCAAACTGCATTTAACATCAACCTCCCCCCCACCCCCAATCTTTCCTGATGTTCTTTCTCTCTCTCTCTCTCTCTCTCTCTCTCTCTCTCCCTCCCTCTCTCCCCCTCTCCCCCCCCCCTCCTTTCATAGGACCAAAAACACTGCCACTTCCCCAATCAATTCTCACCTTTCCTCCCTCCTGTCCTCTTTATTATATCAAATTAACAAAATTAACACCTTTTGTCTGTTCGCCTGTATTCCTTTCTTCCCTTTTAAATACAGGTTCCTGTCTTTTTTACTCATAGCGTGAGGAAGGGCTCAGGCCCAAAAAGTCGATAATATTTCTTTACCTCTTATGGACACTGCGAGACCGGCTTTGTTCGTCTAGCAGGTCTATATTTTTTGTATTTTTACTACAATCACAAGGCACTTTCAGGTGGCCAATTGTCCCGCTTGTAAAGCTGCATATTTTGGCAATATGCGGGTGTTGGGAGGCCACATGAATGTGCAGGTGGTGCTTGCAAGGCGAACTTTGTAACCCTCCTCCGAGAGGGATAATCACCGCAGCACAGTAGCCTCCCCAGGATGACAGTCACATGGCAAGCGCCTGATAGCTCCTCTCCCAGCTGCCCATTCCCCCAGCGCACGACATCAGGGCAGGGGCAGCTGGCTGGGCTGTCAGCGCGGGGATTGCAGAGCTAGAGCAGCTGGCGTGGGAGAACAGGGGCTGGAGTGGCCAGCGGGGGAAAACAGGGGCTGGAGCGGCCGGCAGGAGAGAAGGGGACTGGAGCGGCTGGCAGGAGAGAAGGGGACTGGAGCGGCCGGCGGGAAAGAAGGGGGCTGGCCGAAACAATGCTGGTATCTGACTCGAGCGCCATACTCACCCGCTAGCCGCTCCAGCCTCCTTCTCACCCGCCGGCTGCCCCAGCCCCCCCTCCTCTGCTGGCCGTCCCAGCCCCCCAACCCTCCCCCGCCGGCCGTCCCAGCCCCCCTCCCCCGCTGGCCATCCCAGCCCCCCCCCCCTCCCGGCGGCCGTCCTAGCCCCCTTCTCCCCCGCCGGGGGGCAGAGCGATCAGTGTGGGGACATTCCATGGGGGATATCCCCGCACTGATAGCCCGTGCTGGCTGTCCCAGATGACAGCCAGCCATCCTAACTTGACAGCTCAAGGGACAGGAGGCGGAGTGCGCTCAGATGTGCATCCCGGTGCAGCTGTCCCTTCACGTGGCCAGTGCTGTGCTTTTAGCGCTGCCACCTGAACGGCAAATCAAAGGGCCGCTTTCTCTTCTTCAGGCACATTCTTAGCGGAGAATACACCTGAAGAAGCCTACAGAGTCTTCAGATGTTCGTGTTTCAAAATATAGAAACGAGGCCTGGGGGAGATCAGTGGTGACCATATTGAATGGTAGGGTGTGCTAGAGGGGCTGAGTAGCCTGCGCCCACTCTTGTTTACGTGATGCAGTTGGAGGAAGGAAGGGACTGCAGAGGGATAAGGAGGGTGGTTGATGCAAGTGATTGGCAGAGGGGGGAAAAGAGGTTGGTGTGGGTCCAGAGCTCACTGCTGCCAAAATTGGGAGAAATGGGTCTTCATCTTCACATAGACCCTGGTGTGTGTATTTGGAGCAGTGGCCCACAGGATGGCAGCATCAGGTGGTGAGCATGGCCTCCTCTTGTCGATTCCACAAGGGTGACATGGGTGGAGACCAGAGAGAGACCCGAGCTCATGCCTGGGAGTGGAGGGGTGGAGGAGCAACAGAGTTATAGAGGGAGGGATAGTTGCCCTCCTTGGAACAGGCCTGACCTGCTCATTCCGAGGCAGGAGCTGCAATCCTGTTGTTACCGGTTCCTCTCTCTTGGAGAGTGGTGGATGTATGGAATTCGCTGCATGAGGAGTTGGTCGAGCCTGGTACAGCCACTGCATTCAGACAAGGTGGAGCGGGACACAGTTCCAGCGCAGGCAAATGGGACCCATCCTCCGCTGTCTTACTTTGGCTATCAGACTCGTTGGTGCAGCTAACTCGTCTTCCTCTGAAGCTGTTTGTACAAGCATGAGAGGCAAATACTGGCCAGGGCGCAATAGCTTTGCTCCTTCGAACAAAGAAAGAGATCATCATCAGCCACAGGCAGTGTTAGGGGTGGGGGGGGTGGGCTGTAGCTGAGGTGGCCTTGAGTTCGTTCTTTGTGAAGCACTGTTTTAGAGCTTTGTGGCTGCAATGCTCTCTGCCCACGGTGGGCACGTGACCAGACGATCTCATGACAGCTGGGAGTTCACAGGAAGTGCACTGGAACTCAATAACACGCTTGCCAACACACAACCTGCCCTGTTTCTTTAAAGCCCATCGATCGAGGGAGACCGCAGTGCTCTTCTAGGGGTCTGGTAGCATCTGTGGAGGCAGCAGGGTGGTCACTGTGAGCTGGAAGCAAGGGGGTTGGTGGGATGTAGGCCACGCAATGAACCACATGTGAAGCAGACCACAAGGCCTGAGTCCACAAATGTGGCATTGTTGGTGTAGCAGCTAGCACCAGTGACCTGTTTTCGAATCCAGTGTGCTGTCTGTAAGGAGCTTGTATGTCCTTCCGATGTCTGTGTGAGTTTTCCTCCAGGTGCTCCGGTTTCCTCCACTGTTCGAAATGTACCAGAGTTTGTAGGTCAAATGAGTTTCATTGGCCGGTAGAGACTGTAACCGTGTTGTATGTCTAAAAAAAAATGAAGTCTCAGATTGAAGTTCTCCAGCCTGCGCACGATGCCTATCCCTCTGTTCCCTGCTTGATCATGTGGCTTTGTAGCAGTCTGTTCCACAGTAATGTCATATATGCTTCCACTACAGCCTTTGGCAGCTTGTTCCAGGCACCTAGCACCCTCTATGTAAAAAAAAATGTCCTGCACTTCTATCTTAATCTTCCATCCTCAACCCCCACACCTTAAACAGTCCTCCAGTACACAACACGCTTTCCTGGGGAGGAAGATTCCGACTGTCTCCCCGATCTGAGCTGCTCATAACTTGGATCAGGTTTCCCCCTCAACCCAAGCCTGTCTAACCTCTCCCCGTAGCTCCTACCCTGTATCTAAGCGAGCAACATCCTGGTAAATCTATAGTAAAGGACCTAAAATCTGGACTGCTTAGGGATTGGGTTGGTCTTGATTTTTGGATTCTCAAGCAGTACATCTGTGATGCTTAAGGAATGCACGCCGGCCGTGCATGAAAAAGCCGAAAGTTTTCGAGTCTGGATTTCTAGCATCCTGATTTTCTGACTTTTACTGTATTTCCAAAGTCTCCACATGCTTCCTGGCACAGGCGACTAGAATCATACACAGTGCTCCGTGCAGCTGAGAAATGATCACTATTAAGAGGAGCTGGCAGGTGGTGAGGAGAGAGATGATAGGCAGATGGGGGATGTTATCCCCCGCCAGCCACTGTTTCCCAACAGGGATTAATATCGGGTGAGCGTAACTCTGGTCTTGTTGCCGTGACAACTTTGTTGGACTGTGTTCCCAGTCAGATTGCTTGCATGCAGGCAGAATGTGTGCTCCAATCTCTGCCCCTTTTCTCTCATCCAACACAGGCAGCAGCAGTCAAAACCTGACCCCTCTATCCGGGTTTAACGTGCTTCGGACACGCCGCGGAAGATGCTAAAAGGCAGCATGAATGGTTAACCTAAACACGGCTGCCGATTGTTCTTGTCTCATCTGTTCCCTGACCTTTTGGCCTCAGAGCTGTGTCACAGAGTTTTTGGTGGTACACAAGAGGGCTCTTCTATGCCTGTGCTGGCCTTTTTACCCATCAATCTCGTTTCCCATGTTAGGACCATATCCCACCATGCCTTGCTTATTCTGGAGTTTATCTAAATGTCTTAAACACAGTGACTCAATCTGATTCCACACCACCTCTGGCAGAAAGATCCAGCTACCAACCACTGTGAAAATAAAAAAAATCCTTGCCCCTCAGATCCCCTTTAAAACTTCCTTAACCTATTCCCACTTGTTGTTTGTTCCCCTAGGTGGGGAGAAAAATGTTGAAGATCAACCAAAATCGTGTCTGTGTTCTCTAGGGACCAGAGCTTTGAAATGCTCCCAGTCTCAATCCCCATTACCCTTCAATTTTTTTCCCCCAAAGATATCAATTTAAGTTGCATGTGCTTGTAATACCCTGGTCTTTGAGTGAGGGAGGTGTTCTCCAAATTCCTAATTAATCACAATCTGGTCTGGTCTGGTCAAAACCATCTGTAATTTTAAGGATTCCATTTCAAGCAAAAGTATCTCCAACCTGTTTATGTAAGCACTGTGTGGCTGAGATTGTGGGCTGTTAAGTGATCAACACCATTAACTCTTTAAAATTTAGACACACAGCGTGGTTACAGGCCCTTCTGGCCCGTGAGCCAGTACAGCCCAATTAACCTACCACCCACGGTCCGTTTTGATGCAGAAAAGGCATTTGATAGATTAAAATGGGGGCTATTTATTTAAAGTACTGAAGGTTTTTGGAATTCTGACAAGTTTTATAAATTGGATAAGAGCATTATATAATTCTCCAAAGGCTAAAGTGATTACAAATAAACAAATATCAAAATCCTTTTTGTTGGAAAGATCATCTAGACAAGGATGTCTGTTATCTCCTTTTTTATTTGGATTAGCTATAGAACCTTTAGCTGAGGTGATTAGAAGTAATAATGAGATTGAGGGCTTTAAGATACACGATAAAGAACACAAAATTAGTCTTTTTGCAGATGATGTAATGCTATATCTTACAAACCTTGAAAGTTCATTAAAAAAAAGTAAATGATTGATTGGCGGAGTATGGGTTAGTATCAGGTTACAAAGTAAATATTGATAAAAGTGAAGTGATGCCAATGATCGAGACAGACTAAGTTCAAGTTAAGAAAAGGACAAAATTTAAATGGCAGACTGGTGCAATTAAATATTTGGGAATTAATATTGATAAGAATTTAAATAATTTATTTAAATTAAATTACATACCTTTATTAAGGAAAATTAAAGATTTATTAAGATGGAAAAAATTGCCAATTTTTTTAATAGGAAGAATTAATTGTGTGAAGATGAATATCTTTCCTAGAATACAATACCTTTTTCAATCTTTACCAATTTTTGTACCGATAATATTTTTTCAGGATTTAAATAAAACTATAAGAAGATTTATTTGGAAGGATTAAATGCCTCAGGTGGCATTGGAAAAATTAACCTGGAAATTTGATCAAAGGGGACTTCGACGGCCTAATTTTAAAAATTATTATAAAGCAGCTCAACTTAGATTTTTGTCCTCTTGTGGACTGGTGAAAAGATTGCATGGGTGAAAATTGAAATGAATAAAATAGGAGAAAGTAATTCTGAACATATTTTCTATAAATCATATGAGGGGTTATTAAAAGGAAAATCAGATCTACCAATTTCGAAGCATAAACTTAAAGTATGGAATGGAGAATGTGTAGAAGGGGGAATGAAGAATTACCAGTCAGATAAAATGAGATTAAATCAAAATCCTTTCATTCCTTTTATGGTTGATAACCGTTATTTTGATGTTTGGCATAATTGTGGATAATAAAAATAAGGGATTGTTTTTTTTTCTTGATTTTTGATAAGTATATAGGTACGCAATCCTTTATCCGGACATCTAAAATCCGGAAAGCTCCAAAATCCGGCGGTCGGGGGAGGCGGCCGAGGGACCGGCGGTCAGGGGTGGCGGCCGAGGGACCGGCGGTCGGGGGAGATGGCTGGGTGACTGGAAGGGGAAGGGGATGGGGGTGGATACGGCAGCACAATTTGGATGGGCTTTCCGAAATCTGGAAAAATCTGAAATTCGGAACACACTGTCCCCCAAGAGTTCCAGATAAAGGATCGTGTACCTGTAATATACCACGTAATACTATTTTTTCTTATTATCAACTAAAATCATATTTAAAAAAAATATTAGGGAGGAACTTTAAATTGCCAGAACAAAGACTATTTGAATATCTAATAATGGATACATTTATTGAAAGATTTATTACTAATATGTCTATTAAATTGCAAGAGACTACTCTGAAAAAATATTTATTTAAATCTAAATCTAGATGGGAGAAAGATTTAAATATACAGATTCAAGACAAAGTATGGTCAAAGTTATATGAAAGTGTAACTGATAGAATTAATGTTAGATATCAAATGGTACCATTTAATTTTTACATCAGTTATATTATACTCCATATAAATTGCATGTACTTCATTCGAATAGTTCTGATCAATGCTTTAGATGTAGTAAAGAAGTAGGATCTTTTTTGCATGCATCTGGCAATGTGAAAAGGTAGATAAGTTTTGTAAGGATATACGTATTTTATTGGGATAAGTTTTGAAGGATCCTGGAGTATTATTATTGGGAGATATTTGCCAATTGAAGTTAAATACGTATTTATCAAAAGAAGTTTTTAAGTAGCAATAACAAATAAATCTATATCTATGGAAATCTGGTGATATTGTGGGATTGAATAGATGGTGAATGTAATTATTGTATATCATTAGAGAGAATAAAGTATAATTTACAAAGTCAACCAGAAAAATTTGATAAGATTTGGAAACCCTACATGGATTTTATTGCTACGATTTTCCTTGCAGTGTCCACATGCCCCATCCAACCCGCTCTAATTAGTTATGATCTAAGATCGTTATGTAAATTCCAATTAATTGATCATAAGATATAGGTTTATTAGGGCTTTTTCTTTTTTCTTCCTACTTTTTTGGGGAAGGCAGGTGGGGGGGGGGGAAATATATAAAATTGTATTATTTTTGTGTCATAATTTTAACTTTTTCATGTTATGGATAAATACTGTATATGTTTTGACGCAAATAGAAAATAAAATTTTCCAAAAGAAAATGGTGACATTGCTGACGATTGTCAGTACTCTGTGTCTGGATTCATCCTGACTTGTCGGAGGTCTTTAGTACATTGCAAGCTTGCATTTCCCTTGGGCCAGCAAAGTAGCTCAGCATGCTGTGGTAAAGTTAGTGGACTGATACCCTCAGATTCAAATGCCGTTGTTTGAGATCAGAATTAAAACAAGTTTCTACTCTCTGTAAGCATCAGGCAGTAAAACTGATGATCCAGCGCATCTAGGATGTCAGTGCCAGATGAGAGGTTTTCCAGATGGACAAGTACTATTCCTATTAATATCTCAATGCTTTTTTAATTCACGTTGTTAAGATGTTTTGCTCTGTTCTAATAAGTTGTAAAGGGAATGTGGGAAACAAAGCCCAGTGAATTCAGAGGTGCAAGGACAGGGGTCTTGTTGAGTGGAAGGGAGTGGAGCAAACCTCGGCTCGAGCTTATTACTGAAATAAGAATTTCCAAATGGACCGACAGCATATTGCAGTGAAAAATTCACCAGGGTCGTGGATGTCCTTGAGGGTGGAGTGAGTTTGCTGTCCTTTCCCTGGTTCATGACTGATTCAAGGACGTCGAGGGGTGAGCAGGAAAACATCCTCCTGTCCATCAGCAGTCCAGAGATGTCTGTTACTTCAAATTCAAGTTTATTATCATTGCCCTGTACATTTGCAACTTGACAAAACAGTGTTTCTCCTGACCAGGGTGAGCACACAGACACACAAGTTCACGTGTGCACACACACACAAGCACATGTACACACATACGCGCACCTACATAGATGCTTGTACATGTGAGTGTGCACGCACAAACCCTGGCATAGACACCCACAGGCAGCACATAATAATCACATATATACATTAAGATATAACAAAATAAAATAAATATATATAAATATTTTTGGGCCCATGATTCCGGTTGGCCTTCCTGAACCATGCTCTCTCTCTCTGTCATCTCTGCAGGACTGGCAGCCCCCATTTGCCGTTGAAGTTGACAACTTCAAGTTCACGCCTCGAATTCAGCGCCTGAACGAGTTGGAGGTAAATTTCCCAGCGCCCCCTCCCCTCCTCTCTGACTGAGGGGGAAGTGGGCAAATTCTCACTCGCATGTCAAATTTCTACTTCCTTCCACCAGCAGAATCCATCCGGAGTGACGAGGAAGCAGCTGAGATGGGGACAGGGTGGGGACAGGGACCTATCACCTCCTTTGTATGGTGGCTCTTCAGAGCTGCCAGCACTGCAACGAACAGGGAAGTGTGGTGTGATGTCACAAGGTGAGAGATGGGGGGAATGGAGAACGGGAAAGGCATTGAAGCTCTTCTGATAATGCAGTGTAGCCAGCACTGAAGCCATGTAGAAGGATCATGATAAGACATAAAAGGGTTGGATAAACTTAGCAGGTCTCACAGCATCCATAGGAGTCAAAGATACATCACCAATGTTTTGTGTCTGAGCCCTTTGTCAAGGTACAAGCAAAAAAACAGGCAGGTGCCTGAGGGAGGAAGGAGCAGGGGGAGGAGCACAGGCTGACAGGCAAAAGGCCATGGGTGGACATGGATCAGAGAGCAAAGAGGAAAGGTGAGAATTGATTGGGGGAAGGTGGTAGCTCTATGAATGAAGGAAACAAGGATAGGAAACAAAAGAGAGACAAGGCATGGGGTGATGGAGGAATGGAGACAGGATAGGGAATGAGAGAGAGAGAGAGATAAGGGGTGGGGAGCTGGAATAACAGAAACAGAAGGATAGGAAATGAGAGAGACACACAAGAGGTGGAGAGATGGAGAAATGGAGACATAGGGAATGAGAGAGACAAAGGATGGGGAGATGGAGGGAAGGAGACAGGGATAGGGAATGAGAGAGAGAGAGAGAGAGAGACAGACAGTCAAGGGGTGGGGAGATAGAGGAATGGAGATGGGATAGGGAACAAGAGAGAGAAAGTGTATGCCCAGTCAGAAAATGAGGTGTTCCACCAATTTAAGGGTGGTCTCAGTCTGAGTGCATAAGACCATGGACGGATATGCTAGCAAGGGAGCGGGGCAGGGCAATCGAGATGGGTTGCCACTGGGAGGTCCCCGCTATTACAGAAAACAGAGCAAAGACAATCAGTGAAGCAATCTCCCACTCTCTGTCCAGATGTAGAGGAGGCCACAACGGGAGCACCGTATGCAGTAGCGAACCCATAATGACCCCTACGTGTGCACCAAAATTCTTGCTTGCTGCAGCTGAACTGGTACTATTTTTTAAAAATCTACAAATGTACACGTTAAACTAATAAGAGAAAATAATATTAAGGATAAATAAGAAAAATTCACAGTTACCACCAAAAAGTGGTGTTATAAGCCTGCAGACTGGCCTTTTTGTGGAGTTGGAGTAGTTTAGCATCAGTGTATCAAGGGGAGACTATTTACAAGAAACCATTTTTGAACCTGGAGGTGCTGGTCTTCATGCTTCTGTACCTATCAAACTATGGAATGATACAGAATATAGAGGGATCAGAGGTGGAGAGGGTGAGCAAATAAGTTCTTGGGAGTCATTATCTCGGAGGATCTTTCCTGAACCCAACATACTAACGGCATTGTGAAGAAAGCACCTCAGTGCCTCTAGTTCCTCGGGAGTTTGTGGAAATTTGCCATGACGTCGGGAACCCTGGCAAATTTCTACAGGGGTGTGGTGGAAAGTGTGCTGACCGGCTGCATCGTGGTCTGGTATGGGGACACCAATACCCCTAAGTGTAAAGCCCTGAAATGTAGTGGACCCAGCCCAGAATATCACAGGCAAAGCCATCCACGCCATTGTGATGCTGCCGTCGGAGAGCAGCAGCGATCATCAAGGATCCACACCACCCAGCACACACTTTGTTCTTGCTGCTATCATCAGATCTAGGTGTCACAAGACTCGCACCACCAGGTTCAGGGACAGCTGCTACCCCTCCACCATCAGACTCCTCAACAACAAACTCAATCAGGGACTCATTTAAGGATTATTTCTTGTGCACTTTATTGATTTTTTTTTACCCACTCTGTATTGCACAGTCAGTTTGTTCACATTTCTTTATCTGTTTACATTGGGTAAAGTTTTTTTTGATAATTCTGCCTGGCCTGCAGGGAACAGGATCTCAGGGTTGTTTGTGATGTCGTGTATGTACTCTGACAATAAATCTGAATTTCTTTTGCCTTAAGGGAGCAGTGAGTTGAGATTGTGACCACATTATGGGGGATTTCACATATTGTGTGTGCCGTGCCCCTCACTCAAACCCCATGATGATGTGTTCCTTCTGTTCCCCATGGTGATGTGACCATCGGGCTCTTCCTGTGCAGGCTCAGACGAGGGTCAAACTGAACTTTCTGGACCAGATCGCAAAGTTCTGGGAATTGCAGGGTTCCACGTTAAAAATCCCCAATGTGGAGCGGAGAATCCTGGACTTGTACAGCCTGAACAAGGTAATGGCGGGTGAGGGGGAGACTGCAGCAGTGCTGTGTCAAGGAGGAAGCTGAGTGAGTCCCCCATGCAATGGCTGGTCTCTGCCTGGCTGGATCAGTGATCTACGGGCGGCTCCAGACACCCCGAGGATTGATGCTGTCCTTTGGCACTGACTGCATTGGGTTCACACCTCCCTGTGACCGGATGGGTTTTACCCTCACCCCTTGGGGCTCCAAATTGAAATTAAATTTTGACACACCACGGTAACAGGCCCTTCCAGCTCACGCCGCCCAATTATACCGAATTGACCTACAACCCCAGTAGATTTTGAAGGGTGGGAGGAAATGGGTGCACCCGGGGAAAACTCATGTCGACACAGGGAGAAGGTACAAATTCCTTCCAGACTGCACAGGATTCGAACCTGAGTCACTGGCACTGTAACAGCGTTGTGCTAACCTTGCTGCCATAAAAATGAGATACCTCCCACGTTCCAAAGACCTGCGGGTTAATTATCTGTTGCTAATTTCCTTTTGTGCATGGTTGAGGTTGGCGGGGGGAGAAGAGATGATGAGAATGCAGGCCTTTACAAAGTGGGATTAGTCAAAGATGGGCGGACATTTGTGGGGGGAGGGGGGTTTAATGCAGCAGGCCTCTGGGCCTATTGCTGTACAAGCCCACTAATTCAACACCTGAATCCATTCTCTGGTGAATGAACCCTGGTGATGGACTGCAGACTCTAGGGGAGCAGCAGGCAGGGCACCAGCAATGGTGGGAGAACACCCTCCCCCCACTCCCATTGAGAAGGAGAAGCAGTGGAGACGAGCCCAAGGACTGTGACCCTGGTAGCAGATCAGTGAGAAGCTGTGTGGCTGAAGGACACAATAGGTGGCTAACTGTTCACGATTTGTGGGCGAGGAACCCCTGCAGACTGAGGGGGTGCTGGTGACTTGAGGTTGAAGGACTCACACCAGGCTGCCTGGATTCGAGAGGATGCTGAGGGTAAGGAGAGCCCTTGAAGAGCTTTGGGTGCTGAAGTTTTCCTCATCAGGTCAGAGGTTTGATCTGGAGCTTGGGTTGTCAATGGTTCGAACAGAAGTCTGTGCGGCTGTGGGAATGCTGGAGGCAAATCCACGGAAACTCTGTGTCTCTGAAAGGAATCTCCTCTGCTTCTCTTTCTCTTTACTGGGCAATGCTAATAGTGAATCTTTGTCTGTGGGGTAGTGGGATCGGTGTGGGAACTGATAGTGGGCTGCCAGGAGAGCGCAGGGCAGTGGGATCAGTGTGGGGACTGATAGCAGGCTGTTGGGAGAAAGTGAGGATGTAGGATCAGTGTGCAGACTGACACAGAGCTGTCGGGAAAGATTGGGGCAGTAGAATCGGTGTGAGGACTGATAGCGAGCTGTTGGGAAAACGTGGGTAAAGTGGGGGGACCGACATGGGGCTGTCGGGAGAGCGTGGGGCAGTGGGATCAATGTGGGGACTGACGGGGCTGTGGGGAGAGAGTGGGGCAGTGGGATCAGTGTGAGGTCTGAGAGTGGACTGTCAGGAGAGCGCGGGCAGTGCGATCTATGTGGGGACCGATAGTGGGTTGTGGGGAGAGCGTGGGCAGTGAGTCTGGGAACACAAAAAATTTTCCCATATAAATTAATGGCTTTAAGCCATTGCGGCTTACAAAAGGTTTCATTGAAATGCTCTACTTTCGGGGGATACCTGGATTACATTTTGTTTTATTGCACAGCAATAAATAGTATCAAATCTTCAAAGGGGTCTCCCTACAAACGAGCCTGTAGGATGGAGGTTGGGCCAATAATGGGGCTCACTTTCTCATACTTCTTCCAGGCTCAGCATGAGGTGCATCGATAAGGCAGATAGTCACCGACTTTTTCCTGCAGTAGGGGAGGTGTAAATCTGGAGGGTGCAGGTTTAAAGTGAGAGAAAGGGAGATTGAAAGGGATCTGAAGAGCAGGTTATCCATGTGGAGCTGGGAGATGTGTGGAATGAGCTGCCAGAGGAAGTGGTTGAGGCGTTGGCAATTGCAACACTCAAAATAAATTTAGACACGAACAAGGATAGGAACCAGCTCAAGCAGGCACCCACTGGGTTGGCAGGGACATGGTGGGCTGGCCTGTTTCCCTTACATCTAGGTAATTGTGCCATTTGTGGGGCTGCTGCAGTGGGCATGGATCTACCAGTGTCTAGGCCCGTAGTTTGCCCTCTACTCCCTGCACCGCTCACCTTGCCTCCTGCCTTTCAGATTGTCGTGGATGAAGGAGGCTACGAAGCCATCTGCCGAGACAGGCGGTGGTCCAGGGTAGCTCAACGGCTGGGCTACCCTTCAGGGAAAGGCATCGGCTCCCTGCTGCGCTCCCACTACGAGCGTGTCATCTACCCCTTTGACACCTTCCAGTCTGGAGCCAGCCTGGCGGTAAGGGGGCAAAGGGGCTGCCGGAGGGGAACAAAGACGAGAGGGGGGTGGGTACGTCCCAGGGGTGTGGTCGGTTGGTCGTTCAACCCGTGGCTGCAATCTCCAGGGACGCTCCTGGTGTAGGTTAGGGAAGCAGAGCTGAAGCAATGTCACAGGGGTCACCAAGTATGGGAGGGGTAGTGTCCTGGGGAACAACAATGAGGGAGAAACAGGGTCCTCGGGGAATAACACTTGAAGGAGAGGCATTGTCACAGGGGTCACCACAGTCTGGGAGGGGCAGGGTCCTGGGGGAACAACACTGAGGGAGGGGTAGTATCACAGGGCCCCCAAACTGAAGGAAGGGCAACAACACGGGCATGACAGTGTGGGGGGGGGGCAGTGACCTGGGGGAACAACACTAAGGGAGGGGCAGTGTACTGATGGAGGGCCAGATTTCATGGACTGCCACACTGTGGGAAGGGATGTATTAAGTGATGGGACAGTCTAAGACTCCCATCGAGTGGCTTGTCCAGGTTACAACAGCATTTGGATGAACTGGGGAAGTGAGCCAAGGAAAGACAGACGGGAGTGAACCTGGGCAAGAGCGAGGTGCAGCTCTCTGATAAGGACTGGCACAGCAAATGGCAGGGCTGAAGCTAAATGTGCGCAGTTCTGCTCACACAGCTAGAGGGAAGATAACATTTCAGATGTTAAGGATCCAGAAAAGGTTGCTGGGGGGGTGGGGGGGGGTGGGGAACTGAAGTGGGGGAATAGGAGCTTGAATTATCAGGTGACTAAGGCTTTTCCCCTGGACCACAGGAGGATGTGGGGGAAAATAAAATCAGGAGGGCACAGAAAGGTGAAATAGTCTATCCCAGGGCAGTGAAATCTAAAGCCAGAGGGGAAAGATTTGTGGGGGAACTGAGGGATACCTTGATGCTTGGACAGGAAAGTTTACAAGGGATAGGGCCAAGCCTGGGCAGATGAGACGCACTCGGTGGGCATGAACAAGTTGGGCTGTTTCCACGTTGGAGAGTGATGCAGTCAGACACGGCGATAGTTCTGCGGGCCTCCTGTACGGATACTGAGCCTCTTGGGCTCCCCTCCCCAAAACCGTGCAGCTGTTTATGACGTGCTGTCTTCTTCTGCGTGTAACCCTGCAGTGCCAGCCGGGGCCCCAATTTGACAGCGAGGAGAAGGACCGGGAGTACAAACCCCACAGTATCCCTCTGCGTCAATCCGTGCAGCCCTCCAAGGTGAACAGTTATGGCCGCCGAGCCAAGAGGCTTCAGGCTGAGGTGAGTGACGTAGCAGGAATCCCAGGCCTGTCCAGGGCCTCCCAACTGGCCACGGTTTGACTCTCATGGAAGTAGGGCTTGCAGCCGCATTCTATGGAGTGTAGAGGCAGGAACACCTGACAGCAGGAGGTGTGGTGTGGAGGGAAGGGCAATGGAGTGTCACAAGGAAGGGGGCAGTGAGGAGGGAACATTGCTCTGCAGAAGGAGAAGAGCAGAGGGGAGGGTGCATCCCTGTGTGGAGGGACGAAGGAGGGAGGGGTGGAGAGGAGAGAGCAGCAAGAAGGGAGTGTTGCTCTGCGGGAAGAATGGAGAGGAGGGCAGAGTGGAGGGAGGAGTGGAGAGAAAGGTGCACTGCTGTGTAGAGGGTGTGAGGAGGGAGGGTTGGAGAGGAGAGAGCAGCGAGGAGGGAGTGAGGCAGCATTCTCTGTCCTGTTTTCCATTCTCCTGGGGCTGACATGATGTGCATGGCAGCTGAGTCACATGCGCAGCTCAGCGAGCTTCTCTGCTTGGAAACTGTGTGCTGGGGGCTATGTTTCTCTGCGGCTGGCATGGTGACTTGCCCTGGCCCAGGCCAGGGGCTTTGGGTTTCTGGGGGATGGGGGTCTCCATCCAGTAGTTAACTCTTCCATCCTTTGTGTGTAGGCGGAGCCGACGGAGGCGGATATCGCCAAGAACCCAGAGCTGAAGAAGCTTCAGATCTATGGAGCAGGTCCCAAAATGGTGGGACTAGGGCTGGTGGTGAAAGATCGAGGCAGTAGGAAGAGAGGTGCGTAACTGCTCCCAGAGTGGAGCTCTGCTTTACCCTCAATCTCTTCGCTATTGACAGCCTGTGGCTTGTGCTTGTCTTCTCCCCCTCATTTTCATCTCTCCCTCCTGCATGTTCCTCTCTCTCTTTACCCTTTCTCTCCCTGCCCCTTCATTCACCCTCCCCTCACTCCCCACTGTTACCCTCTCCTTCCTTATCTCTCATTCCCTCTCCCCCTCCTTCCCTGCTTTCTCTCTCTCTCTCTTTCCCCCTCTCTGGCCCCTCTCTTGCACTTGTGCAGACTGTGTGAAGAGAGATCCCTCTGACTGTCACTGTACCTCTCCTGGTGAAGTCGTTCATTTCCTCCTCTTTCGGGGATGAGTTCTCCCGCTCCCCTGCTCCAGCCCGGTACCCTCCCTGCTCGCTGTGACACCGTTCCTCCCACTCCTCACCCCCACAGACAAGGATTGCCTCGACTGCCCGCCCACTTTGGTGGTGAAGGAAGAGAGTGTGGCAGATCAGAAGCCGGATCTGTGTGCTCTGGAGCAGGTCAAGGAGGAGCGCTGTGGGACGGACCCCTGCGGCAAGATGACCATGAGGCTGAGAAAGGGAGCCGCCTCTTCGCAGCTTCTCAGTGAACATGTGAATGTAAGTCTCCCTCCACCTCCTCCCACACTCCACCCCACCCCAGGCAGCTTGGCATGTATCATAACAAGCCGATTCTAGCAGGGGGGGGGGGGGGGGTTGTGGGAAAGCATCAGGGTGGCCTGCACATCTCGGAATCCTGGGGTCCCCTGTCACCGCCTGAGTCACCTTGGCAAGTGAATTATCTGTCCTCAGAAAGTCTCCCTTGCCGTGCATGCGAGGGGTAGTCCTGTGAAAGTAAAAACCCCTGGTATCCGACATATTGGGGGGATCGGTAGATGGCGGATAAGTGATTTTTCCGGTTACTTGAGATTGTGTGTTGCAAACTAATGGTGAGGCGCCCCAATTTTAAACCAGAGCTTTTTATTTATTTATTTTCTAGGGGGGACATTTTGCCAGTCACCTGAATTCCGGATAACAGGAATTTTACTGTATTCTCTGATCCTGGGAGAGAGATGTGATCCTGTTCACCTCTTCCACAAATTCACCACCCTCTGGGGAAAGAAATCTCTCCTTATCTCTGTTCCCAACTCCCCCAGCATAGGAAACATCCTCTCCACATCCACTCTCCAAGCCTTTCAGCATTCGATAGCTTTCAATGAGATTTCCCCCTGCCACCCCCATTTCTTCTAAACTCCAGTGAATACAATCCCAGTGCTTTCAAATGTTTCTCATATGAAAACTTTCACTCCAGGTTTCTGTTAGTCTCCCAAGTACCCTTATGTCTCCTTTCCTTCTATCTCTCTCCCTCTCCCTCCCTCCTTTCCCTCAGAGCTAAGAACCCTCCCCCTCCCCCATAATTTCTCACCTTCCCTCTCTCCTATCCTCCTATCCACATACAGTTAATTCCTTTTGTCTGTTGGTCTGTACTCCCCTTGCCCCATCTTTCCTTCTCCCCAGCCTTTTAATTTGGGCATCTGCCTGCTTTTTATTCACACCTTGAGGAAGGAAGGGTTCAGGCTTGAAACATCGGTGATATATCTTTACCTCCTATGGTCGCCATGAGACCTGCTGAGTTCCTCCAGCATTTCTGTGTCTTTTCATTCACAACCTTGCATACCTCCTCTCCAACGCCAGCACATCCTTCTTTAAATATGGAGTCCAAAACTGCTCACAATATTCGAGATGTGGTCTGACCAGTGCTTTGGAAAGCCTCAACATCACATCCCTGTTTTTGTAGTCATTCCCTCTTGAGTAATTGGGTGAGCTCCCCACCCCAGGAATCCTGATTCCTCCCACTTCTTACCCCAAAGACCGGGGGGTTAAATAGCTGCAGTAAAGTGCCTCTGGTATAAATGAGGGAAAGTAAAGTCACTTGGTTGGGGGACGAGTGTAAGTGGGAGCTAGTTGGTCAACATGGTCACATGGGGCCAAAGGGCCTGACTGTTGTATGACTCTCTGTTGATTTTATTCCCCTATCTACATAGGACCAGTGGTCTGGAACTGCTGGTCAGATCCCCTCTCTCTTTTTGATAGGCTGGGAAGTGGGAGGGTCCTTGATGGGCCAGTCTGACTCAGTATGTGGGCAGAGGGCCAAATGGCAGCATTCAGTACGCTTCTCTCCGTCCTCGATAGGCACTGGAGGGAGGGGGAGATGAGGAATTGAGGCTGCAGTAAGTTTCACCAACTCCCTCTGTCCAGGTACCAGCTGAATCCTCTCTCGGGACAGAGACTCCCCCTTTCCCCCTCCCTCAAGACCCCGAACCTACCTCGGAACCCCAGTTTCCCCCTTCCCCCACCCTGAGGACCCCAGCTCTTCCCCCATTCCCCCTCCCTGAGGACCCTGGTTTCACCCCACCAGTCACTGACCAACCCTCCCTCAGAACCCCAGCTTCCCCCTCTTCCCTCCAGACACTGACAGGCCCTCCCTCAGCATCTATTCTCCCGCCCCCCCCCCCCCCCTTGGGACCCCAGCTCCCTTTGGAACTACGTTCCTCTCTTGAACTGATGCATTTGTCGCTGATGGTTTGCAGATGGAGCCGTGCGTCTGCGTGATCTGCTCTCGCGGGGCCGAGGACGCCAAGATGGCCCTGTGCGAGAGCTGTGAGGACAGCTACCACATCTTCTGCCTCATCCCCCCGCTACCTGAGATCCCCCGAGGAGAATGGCGTTGCCCCAAGTGCGTTGTCGAAGTAAGGCCACTGGTGAACTGTGGGGGTTCTGGGTGGTAGGGTTGCAACGCGCTCCCCTTGACTCCCAGCACTGTGTCTTACCATCACGGAGCAACCAGGCAGCAACCCCTCACTCCCTTTCCCCACCCCCAGTGTATCACTGAATCCCCACCATTATGCACTTAGCCTCTCTGCCATGAAGCTCCACCAATCCCAGTGTAATTCTCCCCTCAATTCGCACATGCCCACCCACTGATAGACATGGGCCGGCCAATAACACACAGGTCTCCTGGATGTGGAGGGAACATGTGAGCCGGAGGGATCATGGGGAGGGAGGTATTAATCAGAACCCCGGTCTCCAGAGGAGTGAGGAAGGTCAATCTGTCCTACACACACTGACAGCTTACACACACAGTTCAGTCACTGGTGCACAACACTCGGTGGGTCTTTGAGAAAGTATTAGTTGAATTGTAGCCCACCTGCACAGCCCTGCTCTTCAATCTCATCCTCTTGTTCTTTGAATAGTCCTTTCCCTTTGGCTGTGCCCGTTGACTTGTGTTCTCTTTCAGGAGTGTAAAAGACCAGCAGAGGCGTTTGGTTTTGAACAAGCGACCCGTGAGTACACGCTGCAGAGTTTTGGTGAGATGGCGGACAGCTTCAAATCCGATTACTTCAATATGCCTGCTCACGTAAGTGTTTGCTGCACTGGTGCTCTCCCCTCACTCAACCTTATTTCTAAGCTCTTCTCTCCCACCTTGCGTTCTCCCCTACTCCTTTCTCCCCCCTCACTCAACTTTAGCTTAGTGCTGCTCTCTCCCCACTTCACGCTCTCCCCTACCCCTTTCTCCCACTCACAACCTCGACTCGGAGCTTCTCTCCCCCTCACAACCTCGACGGAGCTCCTCTCTCCCCGCCCCTTGCTCTCCCCGCCCCTTGCTCTCCCCGCCCCTTGCTCTCCCCGCCCCTTGCTCTCCCCGCCCCTTGCTCTCCCCGCCCCTTGCTCTCCCCGCCCCTTGCTCTCCCCGCCCCTTGCTCTCCCCGCCCCTTGCTCTCCCCGCCCCTTGCTCTCCCCGCCCCTTGCTCTCCCCGCCCCTTGCTCTCCCCGCCCCTTGCTCTCCCCGCCCCTTGCTCTCCCCGCCCCTTGCTCTCCCCGCCCCTTGCTCTCCCCGCCCCTTGCTCTCCCCGCCCCTTGCTCTCCCCGCCCCTTGCTCTCCCCGCCCCTTGCTCTCCCCGCCCCTTGCTCTCCCCGCCCCTTGCTCTCCCCGCCCCTTGCTCTCCCCGCCCCTTGCTCTCCCCGCCCCTTGCTCTCCCCGCCCCTTGCTCTCCCCGCCCCTTGCTCTCCCCGCCCCTTGCTCTCCCCGCCCCTTGCTCTCCCCGCCCCTTGCTCTCCCCGCCCCTTGCTCTCCCCGCCCCTTGCTCTCCCCGCCCCTTGCTCTCCCCGCCCCTTGCTCTCCCCGCCCCTTGCTCTCCCCGCCCCTTGCTCTCCCCGCCCCTTGCTCTCCCCGCCCCTTGCTCTCCCCGCCCCTTGCTCTCCCCGCCCCTTGCTCTCCCCGCCCCTTGCTCTCCCCGCCCCTTGCTCTCCCCGCCCCTTGCTCTCCCCGCCCCTTGCTCTCCCCGCCCCTTGCTCTCCCCGCCCCTTGCTCTCCCCGCCCCTTGCTCTCCCCGCCCCTTGCTCTCCCCGCCCCTTGCTCTCCCCGCCCCTTGCTCTCCCCGCCCCTTGCTCTCCCCGCCCCTTGCTCTCCCCGCCCCTTGCTCTCCCCGCCCCTTGCTCTCCCCGCCCCTTGCTCTCCCCGCCCCTTGCTCTCCCCGCCCCTTGCTCTCCCCGCCCCTTGCTCTCCCCGCCCCTTGCTCTCCCCGCCCCTTGCTCTCCCCGCCCCTTGCTCTCCCCGCCCCTTGCTCTCCCCGCCCCTTGCTCTCCCCGCCCCTTGCTCTCCCCGCCCCTTGCTCTCCCCGCCCCTTGCTCTCCCCGCCCCTTGCTCTCCCCGCCCCTTGCTCTCCCCGCCCCTTGCTCTCCCCGCCCCTTGCTCTCCCCGCCCCTTGCTCTCCCCGCCCCTTGCTCTCCCCGCCCCTTGCTCTCCCCGCCCCTTGCTCTCCCCGCCCCTTGCTCTCCCCGCCCCTTGCTCTCCCCGCCCCTTGCTCTCCCCGCCCCTTGCTCTCCCCGCCCCTTGCTCTCCCCGCCCCTTGCTCTCCCCGCCCCTTGCTCTCCCCGCCCCTTGCTCTCCCCGCCCCTTGCTCTCCCCGCCCCTTGCTCTCCCCGCCCCTTGCTCTCCCCGCCCCTTGCTCTCCCCGCCCCTTGCTCTCCCCGCCCCTTGCTCTCCCCGCCCCTTGCTCTCCCCGCCCCTTGCTCTCCCCGCCCCTTGCTCTCCCCGCCCCTTGCTCTCCCCGCCCCTTGCTCTCCCCGCCCCTTGCTCTCCCCGCCCCTTGCTCTCCCCGCCCCTTGCTCTCCCCGCCCCTTGCTCTCCCCGCCCCTTGCTCTCCCCGCCCCTTGCTCTCCCCGCCCCTTGCTCTCCCCGCCCCTTGCTCTCCCCGCCCCTTGCTCTCCCCGCCCCTTGCTCTCCCCGCCCCTTGCTCTCCCCGCCCCTTGCTCTCCCCGCCCCTTGCTCTCCCCGCCCCTTGCTCTCCCCGCCCCTTGCTCTCCCCGCCCCTTGCTCTCCCCGCCCCTTGCTCTCCCCGCCCCTTGCTCTCCCCGCCCCTTGCTCTCCCCGCCCCTTGCTCTCCCCGCCCCTTGCTCTCCCCGCCCCTTGCTCTCCCCGCCCCTTGCTCTCCCCGCCCCTTGCTCTCCCCGCCCCTTGCTCTCCCCGCCCCTTGCTCTCCCCGCCCCTTGCTCTCCCCGCCCCTTGCTCTCCCCGCCCCTTGCTCTCCCCGCCCCTTGCTCTCCCCGCCCCTTGCTCTCCCCGCCCCTTGCTCTCCCCGCCCCTTGCTCTCCCCGCCCCTTGCTCTCCCCGCCCCTTGCTCTCCCCGCCCCTTGCTCTCCCCGCCCCTTGCTCTCCCCGCCCCTTGCTCTCCCCGCCCCTTGCTCTCCCCGCCCCTTGCTCTCCCCGCCCCTTGCTCTCCCCGCCCCTTGCTCTCCCCGCCCCTTGCTCTCCCCGCCCCTTGCTCTCCCCGCCCCTTGCTCTCCCCGCCCCTTGCTCTCCCCGCCCCTTGCTCTCCCCGCCCCTTGCTCTCCCCGCCCCTTGCTCTCCCCGCCCCTTGCTCTCCCCGCCCCTTGCTCTCCCCGCCCCTTGCTCTCCCCGCCCCTTGCTCTCCCCGCCCCTTGCTCTCCCCGCCCCTTGCTCTCCCCGCCCCTTGCTCTCCCCGCCCCTTGCTCTCCCCGCCCCTTGCTCTCCCCGCCCCTTGCTCTCCCCGCCCCTTGCTCTCCCCGCCCCTTGCTCTCCCCGCCCCTTGCTCTCCCCGCCCCTTGCTCTCCCCGCCCCTTGCTCTCCCCGCCCCTTGCTCTCCCCGCCCCTTGCTCTCCCCGCCCCTTGCTCTCCCCGCCCCTTGCTCTCCCCGCCCCTTGCTCTCCCCGCCCCTTGCTCTCCCCGCCCCTTGCTCTCCCCGCCCCTTGCTCTCCCCGCCCCTTGCTCTCCCCGCCCCTTGCTCTCCCCGCCCCTTGCTCTCCCCGCCCCTTGCTCTCCCCGCCCCTTGCTCTCCCCGCCCCTTGCTCTCCCCGCCCCTTGCTCTCCCCGCCCCTTGCTCTCCCCGCCCCTTGCTCTCCCCGCCCCTTGCTCTCCCCGCCCCCTGCTCTCCCCGCCCCCTGCTCTCCCCGCCCCCTGCTCTCCCCGCCCCCTGCTCCCCCCGCCCCCTGCTCCCCCCGCCCCCTGCTCCCCCCGCCCCCTGCTCCCCCCGCCCCCTGCTCCCCCCGCCCCCTGCTCCCCCCGCCCCCTGCTCCCCCCGCCCCCTGCTCCCCCCGCCCCCTGCTCCCCCCGCCCCCTGCTCCCCCCGCCCCCTGCTCCCCCCGCCCCCTGCTCCCCCCGCCCCCTGCTCCCCCCGCCCCCTGCTCCCCCCGCCCCCTGCTCCCCCCGCCCCCTGCTCCCCCCGCCCCCTGCTCCCCCCGCCCCCTGCTCCCCCCGCCCCCTGCTCCCCCCGCCCCCTGCTCCCCCCGCCCCCTGCTCCCCCCGCCCCCTGCTCCCCCCGCCCCCTGCTCCCCCCGCCCCCTGCTCCCCCCGCCCCCTGCTCCCCCCGCCCCCTGCTCCCCCCGCCCCCTGCTCCCCCCGCTCCCCCCGCCCCCCGCTCCCCCCGCTCCCCCCGCCCCCCCGCTCCCCCCGCCCCCTGCTCCCCCCGCCCCCCTGCTCCCCCCGCCCCCTGCTCCCCCCGCCCCCTGCTCCCCCCGCCCCCTGCTCCCCCCGCCCCCTGCTCCCCCCGCCCCCTGCTCCCCCCGCCCCCTGCTCCCCCCGCCCCCTGCTCCCCCCGCCCCCTGCTCCCCCCGCCCCCTGCTCCCCCCGCCCCCTGCTCCCCCCGCCCCCTGCTCCCCCCGCCCCCTGCTCCCCCCGCCCCCTGCTCCCCCCGCCCCCTGCTCCCCCCGCCCCCTGCTCCCCCCGCCCCCTGCTCCCCCCGCCCCCTGCTCCCCCCGCCCCCTGCTCCCCCCGCCCCCTGCTCCCCCCGCCCCCTGCTCCCCCCGCCCCCTGCTCCCCCCGCCCCCTGCTCCCCCCGCCCCCTGCTCCCCCCGCCCCCTGCTCCCCCCGCCCCCTGCTCCCCCCGCCCCCTGCTCCCCCCGCCCCCTGCTCCCCCCGCCCCCTGCTCCCCCCGCCCCCTGCTCCCCCCGCCCCCTGCTCCCCCCGCCCCCTGCTCCCCCCGCCCCCTGCTCCCCCCGCCCCCTGCTCCCCCCGCCCCCTGCTCCCCCCGCCCCCTGCTCCCCCCGCCCCCTGCTCCCCCCGCCCCCTGCTCCCCCCGCCCCCTGCTCCCCCCGCCCCCTGCTCCCCCCGCCCCCTGCTCCCCCCGCCCCCTGCTCCCCCCGCCCCCTGCTCCCCCCGCCCCCTGCTCCCCCCGCCCCCTGCTCCCCCCGCCCCCTGCTCCCCCCGCCCCCTGCTCCCCCCGCCCCCTGCTCCCCCCGCCCCCTGCTCCCCCCGCCCCCTGCTCCCCCCGCCCCCTGCTCCCCCCGCCCCCTGCTCCCCCCGCCCCCTGCTCCCCCCGCCCCCTGCTCCCCCCGCCCCCTGCTCCCCCCGCCCCCTGCTCCCCCCGCCCCCTGCTCCCCCCGCCCCCTGCTCCCCCCGCCCCCTGCTCCCCCCGCCCCCTGCTCCCCCCGCCCCCTGCTCCCCCCGCCCCCTGCTCCCCCCGCCCCCTGCTCCCCCCGCCCCCTGCTCCCCCCGCCCCCTGCTCCCCCCGCCCCCTGCTCCCCCCGCCCCCTGCTCCCCCCGCCCCCTGCTCCCCCCGCCCCCTGCTCCCCCCGCCCCCTGCTCCCCCCGCCCCCTGCTCCCCCCGCCCCCTGCTCCCCCCGCCCCCTGCTCCCCCCGCCCCCTGCTCCCCCCGCCCCCTGCTCCCCCCGCCCCCTGCTCCCCCCGCCCCCTGCTCCCCCCGCCCCCTGCTCCCCCCGCCCCCTGCTCCCCCCGCCCCCTGCTCCCCCCGCCCCCTGCTCCCCCCGCCCCCTGCTCCCCCTCTCTACCCCCTCACCCACCTCGCTCCCTCTCTCCCTCTCTCCCTCTCTCCCCCTCTCCCACTCCTCACCCCTTCTCCCTTTCTACCTCTCTTTTCTCATCCCTACCCTACCCTTTCCTCCCTCCATGCCCTCTCCTCTTTCCCTCCCACTCTTACACCCAGCTCTGCTGCCCCACAGATGGTTCCTACCGAGCTGGTGGAGAAGGAGTTCTGGCGTTTGGTAAGCAGCATAGAGGAGGATGTGACGGTGGAGTACGGCGCCGACATTCACTCCAAAGAGTTTGGCAGCGGCTTCCCCACCAAAGGGGGAAAGCAGCAGTTGGCTCCGGAGGAGGAGGTAAGTGGGGGCAGCCTTCATCTTCTTGTCCTTCCCATCCCCCCCCACCCCCCACCCCCCACACTGTAATACGTCGGTGAATCCCACCCAACGTCTGGATGTCGTCCCATTGCCTCCTGCAGCATTCCTTGGTACGGGTAGCTCCCTCCATCCCCCTCGGCACGGGGAAGCACCACTCCCCCCTTGCTATGGGGTGCTCTGTCTCTGCCCCTACCCTACAGTTCTCCACCCTCCCTCACCCCTGCAAAAGGCTGCACCCACCACCACTCCTCCCTTGGTCCTACAGACAGCTCTCCCTCCGCCCCTTCCTCATCATGTTGGTTCATCAGCACGCACCACCCCCTCCCCAGCTGAATCGCTCCCTTGATACTGCCCCTCCCACCCTCTGTACAGAGAAGGAAGCTTCAGCCCCTCGAGCCATGCTTCCCCAATTTCCCACCCCTTCGGGCCCCCATCCTTCACTGCAAATTGACCTGGAACAGAAATAGTCCCTTCCGGTGGCCTGTAACCCTCACCAGGAACCCCGTACCCTATGCCGCATTTCCCTTCGGCTGGCGGGTGAACTCCCACATCACCCCCCAAACTCAGCCAGTCTCCCAACCCTTGCAGCAGTACAGCGCAAGCGGCTGGAATCTAAATGTGATGCCGGTGCTGGAGCAGTCGGTGCTGTGCCACATCAACGCCGACATCTCCGGCATGAAGGTCCCCTGGCTCTACGTGGGTATGTGCTTCGCCGCCTTCTGCTGGCACATTGAGGACCACTGGAGCTACTCCATCAACTATCTACACTGGTGAGTCGCAGCCTGCACGGAGCAGATTCTACCCCCCCCCCCTCAACTCCCTCCACTCTACCCCATCATCATCGCCTCTACACCCTACCCCTCCACTCTCCCCGCTACTCCCTCCTCCCCTCTTTTCACCTCTCCCCTCCATTTCCACCTTTCCCCTCCCTGCTCTTACACCTCCCCTCCCTGGTCTTCCTCCTGTTCCCCTCTCTCTTCTCCTCTCTCTTCTCCCCCCCCTCTCCCTCCCTCCTCACTGGAGTCGAACACTGTTGGCTCTTCACCAAGGCATCGATGCGGTGAGACCAATGAGGGGGTGCCTTTGGTTACAATGTTGCTCACCCTCCTCCTTCCCTTCGGCCAGGGGAGAGCCCAAGACATGGTATGGTGTGCCAGCCTATGCAGCCGAGCAGCTGGAGGCGGTGATGAAGAGGCTGACACCGGAGCTCTTCGAGAGCCAGCCTGACCTGCTCCACCAACTGGTCACCATCATGAACCCAAACATCCTGATGTCCCATGGAGTGCCGGTAAGGATCAATGCCTCCTGCTTGCCCAACCTTCCGCCACCACGGACACCGCTAGCATTCTGGTCCATCCCCAATTCCATTCAACCATGGAGCCACCATTTTATCGTCCTGAAGTATTTTAGGCCAACATTTTGCTGACCTAATTGCCCATCTACTACACTCATTCCATTTACGACCAGGAGCAGAAATAGGCCATTTAGCCCATCGAGTCTGCCCCACCATTCACTCATTCCCCATAACCTTTGATGCCCTGGCTAATCAGGAACCCATCAATCTTTGCCCTAAATGCACCCAATGACCCGGCCTCCACAACTGTCTGTGATAACAAATTCCACAGATTCACCTTCATCTGGCTGAAGAAATTCCTTTGCATCTCTGTTTTAAGCGAACGCCCTTCAATCCTGAAGTTATGCCATCTCGCCCTAGACCAGGGGTGGCCAAACTTGATTAACATAAGAGCCACATATGATGAACTTCAGATGTTTGAGAGCTGCAACAATCATGCAGTTGCAAGCTACATCCACTAACACGACCATCGTGAGCACTGGCTCGCACGATTCCTGTCTCAGCCAACATATTTTCGTGAGCCCCCTATTATATGTCCAAGACCTGCGTGTGGCACGCAAGCTGCGGTTTGGCCGGCCCTGTTCTAGACTCTCCCACCTTGGGGAAACAACCTTTATACATCTACTCTGTCCGCTCCTTTCAAAAATTCAAAGAGGACCCCCCGCCCCCCCCATTCTCCTAAATTCCCCCGAGAACAGGCCAAGTGCCGTCAAACGTTCCTCAGGATAACCCTTTCATTCCTGGAATCATCCTTATGAACCTCCACTGAACCCTCTTAAACGTCAGCACATCCTTTCTTCAACGAGGAGCCCTAAACTGCTCACAATCCTCTGAGTGAGGCTTGCATTTGGACTGTATCCCTTTACACCTTGCCTGTTTTGTACTGTTTGAATTGCCTTGTCATCATTAGTGCTTGTATCCCCTTTAAATTTCCTTCCTCTCATATTAACTTTGCTTTTGGGGCGGGATAATGTTCTAACCATCGACCCTATCATTGTCTCTCCTATTCTCATGCACTTTGCTCAGGACACCCCTCAACCTCCTTCACTTCAGGGACAGAAGGTAGAACTCTACAGCACAGCACTGGCCCTTTGGCTTTCCATGTTATATTCCTACCAAAAAAAAATACAAACCCTACTTACCTCAAAACCCTCTATTTTTCTTCCATCCATGGCCTGTCTCTCTTAAATGCCCCTAATGTTCTAGCCTCCGCCACCACCCTCGGCAAAGCATTCCAAGCCCCCACAGCTGTCTAAAGAAAAACACCTCTTTGATCCCGCCCTGGGAAACAGGCGCTGGCTGTCTACCCTATCTCTGCCTCTTAGAATCTTGTTGACCTCATCCTTCTACGCTCCAAAGAGAAAGTCCCAGCTCTGATAAAAACTTGCCTCATGAGACTCATTTCCCAATCCAGGCAACATCCTGGTCAATCTCCTCTGCTCCCTCTCCGTAGCTTCCATAGTCCCACCCCATCCAATCCATCCCCATAACTGAGGGGGTGGGGGGGAATGGTCAATGTTTTGTCAGCCTTGAGTTTGAACCAGAAACATTGATTTTCCTCGTGCTCCCACTGCTTGACCCGCTGAGATCCTCCAACAGATCGTTTCTGTGAGAGTTGAACAAAGTTGGTGATATAAAACTGCCAATATGGAGAGGGAGGCAGCGTCCATAAAGGGAAAAACTCCACAGATGCTGCCCCACCACTTGGGTATTCCTATTTTCATAACTTTTAACAAATTTAATTTCATCAAGTCAAAGACTAGGTAAGAAGACTAGGCAGGTTCCTTCCCAGGGGCAGGCCACTGGCCTCTTCACGATAGCTGGATGGTTTTTTGAATTAATTGTGGCGTTATCATATCCGACCCCGGGGTTGTGTGATGGGACATTGCGGAGGGATCTTCACTCTGTGTCCAACCCCGGGGAGTATGTGATTGGATGGTGTGGAGGGAGCTTCACTCTGTCTGACCCTGGGAGTGTGTGATGGAACGGTGTGGAGGGAACTTCTCTCTGTGTCTTACCCTGGGAGTGTGTGATGGAACGGTGTGGAGGGACCTTCACTCTGTGTCTGACCCTGGGAGTATGTGATGGAACGGAGTGGAGGGAGCTTCACTCTGTGTCTGACCCTGGGAGTATGTGATGGAACGGAGTGGAGGGAGCTTCACTCTGTGTCTGACCCTGGGAGTATGTGATGGAACGGTGTGGAGGGAACTTCGCTGTGTGTGATGGGATGGGGTGAAGGGAACTTGAACACACTCCTGGGGTCGGACACTCCACGTAATTTTGCAGACCTTTATTAGGTCATCCTTCTTCGCTCCAAAGAGCCCCAGCTCTGCTGACCTTGCCTCGTAAGATACATTCTCCAATTCAGGCAACATCCTGGTCAATCTCCTCTGCATCCTCTCCACAGCTTCCACTGTGGACAGCACAGCTGTGAACGTTGAGCCATGTGGTGTGACGGTATGTGTGTTTGCATTGCTGTCTTTCAGGTGGTGAGGACGAACCAGTGTGCTGGAGAGTTTGTCATTACCTTCCCCAGGGCTTATCACAGTGGTTTCAACCAAGGCTACAACTTTGCCGAGGCTGTCAACTTCTGCACTGCGGACTGGGTACGGCCCTGACATGTGCAACAACTACGTCTGCACTCAGACAACGACACCACTCGGGAACAGAGCCTTCTGCCCATCCGTTCCCCTCCACTCCCTGCCCAAGTGTCACTTCCTTCCTCTGGAGCTTCACCTTTTGCTGGAAGCCATTCAGCTTGTCCCACTGAAACTAGTCCTTCACCTGCTGAGCCTCTGAACCCCTTTAATTAAGAGCTGAATGTGTAGATCAAGTTACATCCTCCCCAAACGAAAATTCTTGCTGTTGAACTGCCCACCTACTGCAGGTTCTCAGTTTTAAATTTAAAGGAAGGATATTTACAGTGCAGTGGAAGCAGATCCTGCCTATTGAGATCCATGCCATCCAATTAACCAACAAGCCCTGAATGTTTTGGAGGGTGGGAGGAAACTGGAGCATCTGGGGAAAACCCATGTAGATCCAAGAGAGAATATACAAACCCGGGTTGCTGGGCACTGTAATGACGTTGTGCTAACCGTGCTGCGAGGGATAGCATTTCCTGATGCTATGTGTCTAAACTCCCCATCCCTGTCCTCAATCCCAGCAAACCATAGAACATAACGGCACAGAAAACAGGCTCTTCTGGTCTGTGCCAAACTATTATTTGACCTCCACACCCCTCCCATCTATGGAGCTGTCTAAATTTTTCTTTAATGTTAAAATTGAGCCTGCATACACCATTTCAGGTTGTTCCACACTCCCACTGCTCTCTTTGTGAAGACGTTCCCCCTAAACTTCTCTCCTTTTACCCTTAACCCATGTCCTCTGGTTTGGATCTCACTGACCCTCAGTGGAAAAAGCCGACCTAAATTTACTCTGTCAATCCCCCTCATAATTTTAAACATCTCTATCAGATCTCCCCTCATTCTTCTACACTCCAGGGAATAAAGTCCTAACCTGTTTAACTTTTTCCATCTAACTCAGTTCCTGAAGTCCAGGCAACATCCAAGTAAATTTTCTCTGCACTCTTTCTATCTTATTATCTTTCCTGTAGTTTGGTGACCAAAACTGCACACAATTCTCCAAATTTGGCCTCACAAATGTCTTATACAACTTTACCATAACATCCTGACTCCTGTACTCAATACTTTGATTTATGAAGGCAAAAATATCAAAACGTGGATATTTAGCATCAGTAAAGGAGGCTCTTCGGCCAGTCAGTTTCATGCTAGCTAGCAATGCAATTCCATTTTCCCATTCAGTCTTTTGTAGAATATATTCCCACTGTTACCATCAACCATTTTCCTCGCCTGTCCCACATACGTTTCCTAGCGGCCAATGAACCCCACTGACGCCACTCGGTGTTGGGGTCAGGGGGAGGTGCAAAAGTGAAAGGGAGGAATGTGTAAGATCCACAGAGAAGTCAGGCTCGAGCCTGGGAGACAGCAGCACTAACTGCCATGCAGCGGTGCCCCAGTGGAAGAGACAACGGAATCCCTGGTGGGGGAGGTGGGACCCCGGTGCTCAGGCACTGACCTACTCTACATTTTACTCTCTCTCTCTTTCCCCCCCCACCAGCTGCCGGCTGGGCGCCGCTGTGTGGAGCACTATCGCTGGCTGCGCCGATACTGCGTCTTCTCCCATGAAGAGCTGATCTGCAAGATGGCCGCCTGTCCTGAGAAGTTGGACCTCGGCCTGGCCGCTGCCGTGCACAAGGAGATGTTCATCATGGTGCAGGAGGAACGCAAACTCCGCAAGGCCCTGCTGGAGAAGGTGGGGGGAAGACGTGGGAGGGGGAGAGATGAGTGGGGGAGAGAGGGGGTGAAGGAGAGGGGCTGGGAAGAGAAATGGAGAGGGGAGACAGGAGAGGAGAGATTGGGGAGAGAAAGGGAAGGGGAGGAGAGGAGAAGCTGGAGGAGGGGGGAATGGCAAGGGAGGAGGGAAGGGAAAAGGAGAGGGGTGTGAGGGGGAGAGATGGAAAAGTGGAAGGAGGAAGAGAACAGGGATGGATTAATGGAGGGAAAGGTAGGAGGAAGGAGAGGGGTTGGGAGACTGTTGGAAGGAAGGGGAAGAGGTGGATGAGGGAAGAGGGAAGGGAAAGAGAGAAAGATAGCAAAGGAGGAATGGTGGGGCAAGGGGATAGGGGTGAGCAGAGAAGGGGGGAGGTAGGAGTAACAGTCCCAGTTGTCCTGCTGACATCGCCCCTTGCCTTGCAGGGGATTACGGAGGCAGAGCGCGAGGCCTTTGAGTTGCTGCCGGACGATGAGAGGCAGTGTGACAAGTGCAAGACCACCTGCTTCCTGTCGGCCCTAGCCTGCTATGACTGCCTGGAGCGGCTGGTCTGCCTCTACCACATCGACGACTTGTGCAGCTGCCCTCCCAGCCGCCACTACCTGAGGTACCCACAACTACTCGTCACCCCACCTACCCCCACCACCAACAGGAGAGAGAGAGGGTCCGGATTCACAGGATGGGGAGAGGGAGGAGAGTCCACCTTCAGTGTCTCTCCAGACCTGCCTTTTCTAGCCCATGCAAGCTGCTAATGGTGCAAACTACCCCCCACCATCTCTGTGGCCCTCCCCTTGTTTTCTCATGCACCCCCCCCAATTCCTGCAGATCCTCCTCTGCCCATCAGCACCCTCAGGTCACCTTCCCATCCGAAAAACTTTCTCCTGAAAGAACGGAGAGAGGGATCATAGGTCTCAAGGTTGCCGTGCAGGTTTGAAAAGTTAGTTAACGCAGCTCACAGAATGCTGGCCTTGCATTAGTCCTGAAATTGAGTTCAAGAGTCGAGAGGTAATGTGGCTTCTGATCGCCTCATTACAGGATGTGGAAGCTCTGGTGAGGGAGCAAAGGAGATTTACTAGGATGTTGCCTAGATTGGAGAACATTTCTTAGAAGGCACATTTAGCAGAGCTGGGACTTTTTGGAGTAAAAAGGAATGAGAGGAGACTTAATAGAGGTCTACAAGATTCAGAGAGGCATAGACAGGATGGACAGCCAGTACTTTTTTCCCAGGGAATATTCTACAGTACTAGCCAGCAAGTCAAAGCTGAGATCAAGTGAAGCAGGTTTGAACGGAGCAAGAGCAATGCCTTCTCACCAGTGAAGATCCTTCAGGAAACTGATTGCTGTTCCTGAGATGCAGCAATGGCTGCTCACCTTCTCCCCAACAGGAACAGGGGGTGGGGTGATCTGAGGGGTCTGCACCCATCCCATCGATTTTCCTACCCAAGACATGGACACCCCAGGGGCTGATCACCATTGGGACATGGGGTGAAACAGAGAGCCCGGTCAGAGAGAGAGGGACATAAAGTGTTGGGGAGGGTGGGATGGAACCTGGGCCTCCACCGACCCACACATCTTTGGGCACTCTGAGCCGCTGTGACTGCCCATGGACCCCGCTGAACATGAGAAGTGTGGCTTGAGTGACCAAGGTTCAGGTGAGATGTGACAGGATTGTGTCCTCATGAGTCCCTAATGCTGTCGGCAGGTACCGCTACACCCTGGATGAGCTGCCGGCCATGCTCCACAAGCTGAAGATCCGGGCGGAATCCTTTGATACCTGGGGAGCCAAAGTGAGGACAGCGCTGGACCCACAGGGCAAGCAGACGAGAAGTAAGGTGCTGGTACCCTGCAAGGGATCTGTGAGCAACAGGTCCCGCACCACACCATCCCAGTCCCTGTAATCCCAACCGATCCCCGATACCCCTCCCTGTCTGCATTCTCCCTCCGGTCCCCTACACCCCTCCCTGTTTCTCTAACCCCCCTCTGATCCCTGACACCCCTCCATCTGTTTTCCCCCCCCTCTAGTCCCCTCACCTTTCCCTGTAACCCCCTCCAGTCCCCTACACCCCTCCCTGTCTCTGTAACCCCCTCCGGTCCACTCATCTCTCCCCGTCTCTGTAACCCCCTCCAGTCCCCTATGCCACACCGTGTCTCTGTAACCCTCTCCGGTCCCCGACGCTCCTCTCTGTCTCTCTAATCCCTGACACCCCTCCATCTGTTCCCCCCCCCCAACCCCTCCACCATCCAGTCCCCTCACCTTTCCCTGTCCCTGTAACCTCCTCCGGTCCCCTACACCCCTCCCTGTTTCTGTAACCACCTCCGGTCCCCTACACCCCTCCCTGACTCTGTAAACCCCTCCAGTCCCCTACACCCCTCCCTGTCTCTGTAACTGACTCCAGTCCCCTACACCCCTCCCTGTCTCTAACACCCTTTGGGTCCCCTACAACACTCCCCATTTATGTAACTGCCTCTGCAACATGGATGTTTATACCCTCTCTCTCCCCCCCCATCTCCTCCCTCATCTCCCTCAACCGTTCCTTCCTCTGACCTTCCCTTTCACCCCTCACCACCTTCTCCTTTGTCCCTCCCTATATTCCACTCCACATTTCTCTCTGTCCCCCTCTCATCCCTCCCTTTCACCTCCCTTTTCCCTTGTCCCCTCTCCCCCCTTCCCCTTATCCACACTTTGCCCCTTCCTTTTTCCCTCCTCCCTTCCCCCCATAAAACGGGCAGCGTTGGAGGACTTGAAGGCACTGATGACGGAGGCGACGGAGAAGAGGTACCCTGAGAGCGGGCTGCTGCAGCAACTGAAGAACAACGTCCAAGAGACGGAGAAGTGTGTGTCTGAGGCCCTGCAGCTGGTCGTGAGCAGGAAAGCTGCCAGGTATGGGGCTGGGGAATCACTCACCATCAACCCCCTCTTCCTCTTCCTGTTCCCTCATTCCCCTGCCCCTCCCTCCTCCTTGCCCCTCTTCCCACTGGTCCTGCTCCATCACGTCCCATTCCATTCCCTTGCTCCCGCCTCCTTCCCTCTGTCTCCTGCACAGCTCCCATCTTCCCCACTCTATCTATCCCCTACCCCCTTGCTCCCTCCTATTTGCTCCCTCCTGCCCTGCTTCCTCTATACCCTTCTCTCTCTCACAATTCTTTTTCTCTCACAATTCTTTTTCTCTCCCAATTCTCTCTCTCTCCCAATTCTCTCTCTCCCAATTCTCTCTCTCCCAATTCTCTCTCTCCCAATCTCTCTCTCCCAATTCTCTCTCCCAATTCTCTCTCTCCCAATTCTCTCTCTCCCAATTCTCTCTCTCCCAATTCTCTCTCTCCCAATTCTCTCTCTCCCAATTCTCTCTCTCCCAATTCTCTCTCTCCCAATTCTCTCTCTCCCAATTCTCTCTCCCAATTCTCTCTCCCAATTCTCTCTCCCAATTCTCTCTCCCAATTCTCTCTCCCAATTCTCTCTCCCAATTCTCTCTCCCAATTCTCTCTCCCAATTCTCTCTCCCAATTCTCTCTCCCAATTCTCTCTCTCCCAATTCTCTCTCTCCCAATTCTCTCTCTCCCAATTCTCTTCCCCAATTCTCTCTCTCCCCCAATTCTCTCTCTCCCCCAATTCTCTCTCTCCCCCAATTCTCTCTCTCCCCCAATTCTCTCTCTCCCCCAATTCTCTCTCTCCCCCAATTCTCTCTCTCCCCCAATTCTCTCTCTCCCCCAATTCTCTCTCTCCCCCAATTCTCTCTCCCCAATTCTCTCTCTCCAATTCTCTCTCTCCAATTCTCTCTCCCCAATTCTCTCTCCCCAATTCTCTCTCCCCAATTCTCTCTCCCCAATTCTCTCTCCCCAATTCTCTCTCCCCAATTCTCTCTCCCCAATTCTCTCTCCCCAATTCTCTCTCCCCAATTCTCTCTCCCCAATTCTCTCTCCCCAATTCTCTCTCCCCAATTCTCTCTCCCCAATTCTCTCTCCCCAATCCTCTCTCCCCAATCCTCTCTCCCCAATCCTCTCTCCCCAATCCTCTCTCCCCAATCCTCTCTCCCCAATCCTCTCTCCCCAATTCTCTCTCTCTCCCCAATTCTCTCTCTCTCCCCAATTCTCTCTCACTCCCCAATTCTCTCTCTCTCCCCCAATTCTCTCTCTCCCCCAATTCTCTCTCTCCCCCAATTCTCTCTCTCCCCCAATTCTCTCTCTCCCCCAATTCTCTCTCTCCCCCAATTCTCTCTCTCCCCCAATTCTCTCTCGCCCCCCAATTCTCTCTCGCCCCCCAATTCTCTCTCGCCCCCCAATTCTCTCCCCCCCCCAATTCTCTCCCCCCCCCAATTCTCTCCCGCCCCCCAATTCTCTCCCGCCCCCCAATTCTCTCCCGCCCCCCAATTCTCTCCCGCCCCCCAATTCTCTCCCGCCCCCCAATTCTCTCCCGCCCCCCAATTCTCTCCCGCCCCCCAATTCTCTCCCGCCCCCCAATTCTCTCCCGCCCCCCAATTCTCTCCCGCCCCCCAATTCTCTCCCGCCCCCCAATTCTCTCCCGCCCCCCAATTCTCTCTCGCCCCCCAATTCTCTCTCGCCCCCCAATTCTCTCTCGCCCCCCAATTCTCTCTCGCCCCCCAATTCTCTCTCGCCCCCCAATTCTCTCTCGCCCCCCAATTCTCTCTCGCCCCCCAATTCTCTCTCGCCCCCCAATTCTCTCTCGCCCCCCAATTCTCTCTCGCCCCCCAATTCTCTCTCGCCCCCCAATTCTCTCTCGCCCCCCAATTCTCTCTCGCCCCCCAATTCTCTCTCGCCCCCCCAATTCTCTCTCGCCCCCCAATTCTCTCTCGCCCCCCAATTCTCTCTCGCCCCCCAATTCTCTCTCGCCCCCCAATTCTCTCTCGCCCCCCAATTCTCTCTCGCCCCCCAATTCTCTCTCGCCCCCCAATTCTCTCTCGCCCCCCAATTCTCTCTCGCCCCCCAATTCTCTCTCGCCCCCCAATTCTCTCTCGCCCCCCAATTCTCTCTCGCCCCCCAATTCTCTCTCGCCCCCCAATTCTCTCTCGCCCCCCAATTCTCTCTCGCCCCCCAATTCTCTCTCGCCCCCCAATTCTCTCTCGCCCCCCAATTCTCTCTCGCCCCCCAATTCTCTCTCGCCCCCCAATTCTCTCTCGCCCCCCAATTCTCTCTCGCCCCCCAATTCTCTCTCGCCCCCCAATTCTCTCTCGCCCCCCAATTCTCTCTCGCCCCCCAATTCTCTCTCGCCCCCCAATTCTCTCTCGCCCCCCAATTCTCTCTCGCCCCCCAATTCTCTCTCGCCCCCCAATTCTCTCTCGCCCCCCAATTCTCTCTCGCCCCCCAATTCTCTCTCGCCCCCCAATTCTCTCTCGCCCCCCAATTCTCTCTCGCCCCCCAATTCTCTCTCGCCCCCAATTCTCTCTCGCCCCCCAATTCTCTCTCGCCCCCCAATTCTCTCTCGCCCCCCAATTCTCTCTCGCCCCCCAATTCTCTCTCGCCCCCCCAATTCTCTCTCGCCCCCCAATTCTCTCTCGCCCCCCAATTCTCTCTCGCCCCCCAATTCTCTCTCGCCCCCCAATTCTCTCTCGCCCCCCAATTCTCTCTCGCCCCCCAATTCTCTCTCGCCCCCCAATTCTCTCTCGCCCCCCAATTCTCTCTCGCCCCCCAATTCTCTCTCGCCCCCCAATTCTCTCTCGCCCCCCAATTTTCTCTCGCCCCCCAATTCTCTCTCTTTCCCCCCTCTCTCTCCCAATTTTTTCTCCTCCCAATTTTCTCTCCTTCTCCCAATTATCTCTCTTTTTCTGTCTCCCCTCTCTTTCTATCTCTGTTTCTACCTCTCTGGCTCTTTGTTCTCTCTCTCTCTCTCTCTATCTCTCCCTCTCTTCCCCAACTCATTCTCCCTTCTGAGTTCTCTCCCTCTATGCCATCCCCTGTACTTTCCTTCCTACCCCTCTCTCCCTTCCTCACCTTTCCCTGGAAGCTCTCCCCAGCTAAGCTCTCCTACAATGGAGACCACCCCCCATCCCCCCCAAAAGCCAGGGGATGGACGTCCCTCGCGTTCTCTGCCCAGTGCTTGCTGACCACTGCTCTCTTGCTGCAGGGCCCAGCCGGATGGTGCCCCACCTGCGACCAAGCTGACGGTGGATGAGCTGAGGACGTTCATCGAGCGTCTGCGCAGCCTTCCCTGCGCCATCAGCCAGATCCAGGACATGCAGGTAGGTCATCCTGGCTCTCCACCTCCTCATCCAGCCTCCATCTGACCATCTCCCCTCTCCTCTCTCTATCTCTGTGACTCTGAAACAGGATCAGAAATAACTGGAAATTGATGATCATTGTAGACTCTGTGGGCTGAAGGGTCTTGCTCTGCATCCGTGTCACACAGCATGGAACAGGCCCTTCAGCCCAACTCACCAATGCAATTAAATGACCTCAAACAGTGTCTTCGCTCTCCCCTACCCTGCTCTCTCCTTCCCCGCTCTCCCTCCCCAACCCCCTTCTCCCTCCTCTCCCACCCCCTCCCTCCTCTCCCACCCCCTCCCTCCTCTCCCTCTCCCTCCCTCCTCTCCCACCCCCACCCCTCTCTCCCCACCCTCTTCTCTCCCAACCCTCTCTATCCCCCCCCACCATTCCCTTTCTCTTTCTATTCCACCCTTCTCTTTCTCTCTCTCCCACATTCCCACCTCTCCCTTCTCCTCGCTCTCCCCCCACCCCTACCTAGGTCCTACTAGAGGAGGTCGAGTCATTCCAGGTGCAGACACAAGCTGCCCTGAAGGAGCTGCAACCCGGCTCGCAGGGCTTTCGGCAGCTGCTGGAGCAGGGCCAGCAGCTGGCTGTGGAACTGCCGGAGTTGTCCCGGCTGAGGCAAGAGGCTCAACAAACAGCGTGGCTGGATGAGGTGCGGGAGACACTGTCGGGCTGTGGCCGGGTCACCCTGGACCTCTTGCGGCCCCTCCTGGAGTCGGGCTCGCGGCTGGAGCCCCAGCCTGCTGTGGACAAGGCCATGGTGGAGCTGCAGGAACTGGTCACCATCGCTGAGCGATGGGAGGAGAAGGCGCAGATCTGCCTGGAGGCCAGGTAGGGTGGGTGGGGGGGGGGGGGATGGTGGAGGCTGAACCCGGATGGGGGTGGGAGGCTGTTTATGGAGAGTGGGGCGAGGGTGAAAGGCAATTGGTATGAGAGAGCACGGAGGGGTTGAGCTTGTTCCCATTGGGTGGAGGTTGGGATGGTCCGTTAGGGGGTTGGGGGGGTGAATGGGATGGACAGAGGAGGGAGCAGGGGTTGAGCCTGATCCCATGGGGTGGGAGGGTGGAAGTCAGGATGGGAGAATTCTCTCTGTGGGGGGTGGGGGTGGGATAGTCGGCCCTGGGGTAAGGGGATGGGGAGGGGTGTCCTGCTCCTGTGGGGTAGGGCAGGCTTCAGGGGAAGGGGCTGAGGATGGGGGTGGAAGAGGGGGGGGGAATGAAGATGGAAAGAGGGGTTTGGGGACAGCCTGCCCTGACTGCACAGAGGAAGGGGTTGTGGATGGGGATGAAGGAGGGGTGGGTATCTCGAATGATCCCCACGGAGTGGGGTGTGCTCTGGGTGGTTGTGGGATGGTCCACATCAGGATAAAGAGGGATGGGGACGGAGGAGGGGGATGTCTGCTCCTGTTGGTGGGACCTTTTCCAGGTGAAAGGGGGATGTCGGTGGGTTGGGAGAGGAGTCCAGGCTGCCCCATGGGGTGGGGTATGCTCTGGTGTGTTAGGGGGTTGTGAATACTAGGGAGGAGGGATGGTATCCCCAGTTCCTGGAGATGTAAATAATGAGGGAGACTGGTGTACAGTGCACTGACAGATGAGCACAAGCACACACTCAGAACTCGGGTGGACAGGGACTCACTTGGATGACTCACAGACATGCGCTCTGTTCGACAACATTGGAATGTTGTGTCCCCCTAGAGCACTTCCTATGGCAGAGCGTTCTACACCCAGCAACCCTTGCCCCTCAGGACCCCCTTCAAATCTTTCCCCCTCAGCTTGAACCTATGTCCTACCCTGGGAACAGACTGACCGTTCACCTCATCTGAGGATTTCATCAGGTTCACGATTCCTTTATTGTTATGTAATAAAACAAATGGAATATTACACACAATAACCTTTTGTCTGCCAAAAGACAGATTTGCCATCAGCAGAAAACACCTAGCACCCCTTGTAGTCAGAAAGAGGAGCAAAAGAGAGTCCTCCCAGTGTCACCGAGCGTCTGTGGATTCACCCTCAACCTCCTGCAGCCACACAGACTTCAGTCCAAACCATTAGCAGCCCCTGCTCCTGATCCTAACCTCCGACTCAATCAGGAAGCCTTCAGCGCCCTTCCATTCCAATACCTGGTACCCCCTTCAGCCAGCCTCGAGCCCAGTCTCCAGCAGGCTGCAGCCTGTTGTGAGTCCTTTGACCACAGTCACCTGCAGTCCGCGTGGGTTCCTTGCCTCAAGTCACCAACCTATGTGTTCTCCAGCCTCAGAGCCCCTCACTTTCTGTCACTGTCCTGTGGGTCGTCTCCTCTGCTTCTTCTCGGGGGGGGGGGGGGGGGGGTATTTTCCTTGTTTTTTAGTCCCTCTGCTTCCCCATTTGCAACCCCTCGTAACCATTCCCGAATACAGGTGCTGTCATCTTAGGCCCAGACACTGATTGCAGAATTTTAAAATAAACCACTGTTGGCTTCTTTAATGGGCCATTTAAAGCCTGTGGAGAGCCATCGGTAGTTGGACTGGACGATAGAACCCTGTGGAGGTCCAGGTAAATCTTTCCTGCACAGTGGCATCCTTCCATCCTCTGGGTGACTGCAACTGCGCACCATACTCCTGAATGTTGTCATGGGACATCACTGCTCCTGGACACAGTGCCCCGACTGGTGAAGGTAAGCATGGCCACACGCTTCCTTCATTGCTCTGGCAATACTTTCAGCGAGCATATGCTGTGTGTCCCTGAGCTCTCCTTACCCTTCCAGGGCCTCTGTGTCCTGCTCCCAGTTCAACCTCTCAAACCAGTGGTTCTCAACTTTATTCTTTCCACACACATACCACCTTAAGTAATCCCTGACTAACCACAGAGCAGCTATGGCATAGGATATGGTATTTATGGTGGTATGGAAAAAGGTTGAGAACCACTGTCCCAACCCCATTTCGCCTCATTCTTCCACCTTCCCATGGGGCAGGAGGAATGTGTTGGGTGGTCTGAGGGAACCTGGACCAAGTTGGTATCATCTTTATTGAATATCCCCTCCCCTCCAATCAGGCAGAAGCACCCAGCAGCCACTTTGGAGGCCATCATCAAGGAGGCCGAGAACATTCCGGTGGAGCTCCCCAACATCCTCTCCCTGAAGGAGGCCTTGTCAAAGGCCAAAGCCTGGATCGCGGACGTCGAGGAAATACAGGCAAGTGTGGTGGCTGTGCGGAGCCAGGCACGGGTTGTTGCAAAAGCCCCCAATCGTTTGGGGGAGGTGGGGCAGAGAGGGACTGTCACCGCCTCGGGTCAAGACCTTGCAACAGGGTGTGGGGAGGGATGAAGGAGGGCAGGGTCTAGCAGTTATAAATTTTATAGCCATATATACACCATTTAGAAATAAAGAAATTGGTTTAAAAGAAGAGAAAAAAGGTGAGGGCGTGTCTGTAGTTCATTGTCCGTTCAGGAATCTGATGGCGGAAGAAATTTGAAATCCTTTGATCCAGCATTTCTCAAGACTGACGTGTCCAGAACATACGAGTTTGCTGTGGAGACCAAGTCATTGCGTGTATTTAAAGCAGAAGTTCTTGATTAACTGGGGCATCAAAGGGTATGGGGAGAAGACCGGGCAGTGGGGCTGAGTGGGAAAGTGGATCAGCTCATGATTAAATGGTGGGGCAGACTCGATAGGCTGAGTGGTCTATTTCTGCTCCTATGTCTTATGGTCTTTCCACTGTTGACTTCTTGATCGTGTTTCCTCCCTCCTGAAATCCACAATTAGTTCAGTAGTTTTGCTGACATGGATTGAAAGGTTGTAAATGGCCAGATGGTGGACAGTGATAGAACTGAGCTCTATTATGCCTTTCCAATCATTCAGCAGTGTCTTAATTTTCCCATCACCATATGTTATTGGAGATTTATTTAATTTAAACCTTCCCCCACTCACAGTGGAGACACTGGGGTTTGGAGGAGATCCAAAACCCAGGCTGCCCTCAGCCCGCCTCACCACAACTGGGCTTCCCAGCACAGGGCAGGATGATTGTGTGGGAAATGAATGAAGTGGTGAGGAAGGGTGATCTGCTCTGTGGCTTGGAATGGAAAGGACAGGAGGCACAGCTTGTGTTTACATTGCAGAGTCAGGAAGTCTTCAATGTGCATTCTCACCATCCTTCCCGCAGCGTGGAGCTCCCTCCTCACTGCCCCTCCAATAGCACAGAGCTCCCTCCCGCAGCAAGGAGCTCCGTTCTCACTGCCCCACCATAGCACGGAGCTCCCTCCTCACCGCCCCTCCCATACCACAGAGCTCCCTCCTCACCGTCCCCTCCCGCAGCACAGAGCTCCCTCCTCACCACCCCTCCCATAGCAAGGAGCTCCCTCCTCACTGCCCCTCCCACAGCGTGGAGCTCCCGCCTCACCGCCCCTCCGACAGCACTGAGCCCCCTCCTCACCGCTCCTCCTGCAGTGCGGAGCTCCCTCCTCACCGCCACTCCATCTTGCTCCCTCCCCCAGTGTGATGTTCCCTCAGTGCCTGTCGTTAGGCCTGGCCCTCCCCCCCAACAGTTACCATGAATGCGTGGCATGGTGAGAGTGGGTCCCAGTGCTGTCGAGCCCCAGCGACCACTGGCTTTAATGGGGAAACCTTTGCTTGCAGAACGGAGATCACTACCCCTGCCTGGATGACCTGGAAGGGCTGGTAGCCGTGGGACGAGACCTGCCCGTCCGGATGGAGGAACTCCCTCAGCTGGAGAGTCAGGTGGCTGCAGCCCACTCATGGAGGGAAAAGGCCACCCGCACCTTCCTGAAGAAAAACTCCTGCTACACGCTGCTGGAGGCAAGTGTTGTTGGCACTGAGTTCCACACCCCTTGATCCCCAGCCCAGCAAGCCTTCGAACCTCGGTCCTTGATCCCTAGAGCCCTTGAACCTCAACCCCTCAATATCTGACCCAATGTCCCCTCTAACCCTGGCCCAGCGTCCCCTCGAGCCATGATGTTCCCCGCAAGAACTGGGGCAAGGAAGGACTTTTGAGCCTCTCAGTCCTGCTTCACAGCTTGTAGTTCATACCAGCAGCCTCGGGGGAATCTATGTCACCTCCACCCACCTTCCCCCTTGTGGTCTTCCCACCCCCTCACTCTCTCTGCAAGCCCCTCTTGCCACCAGTTCTGCCCTCTCCTGCAGTTCCCCCTCCCAACCAGTCATGCTCTCAGTCCCCAACCCAACTCCCCGGACATTGCCACACCTCCTGCCCTGATCTCTGCAGGATGCTGGCTCACTGGTGGCTCTTGTTGGCAGGTGCTGTGCCCTTGCGCTGACGTGGGCTTGGACAATCTTCGGAGGGCAAAGTGGAAGAGGGCAAAGGAGAACCTGTTGGACAAAGCAGACACCGAGGGGCTGGGACTGTCTGCCCAAGACATCCGTGATCCCGGATCCATCGTGAGTCTCCCACTGGAGATTTGGGCCGGGCTCTGTGCCCGGGTGGGGGGTGGAGGTGACCTGTTGGGGCTGATGTCCTTTCTGTCACGGGTGGAGAGATAGTGATGGGATGGAGTTTGGAGGAACTTCTCAGGGATGGTGGCATAAGAGATCTCTGTATCCCACTAACTGGCTGCGTGTGGGGAGTGGCAGGTTGTCGTCTCTGCCGGCGGTGTGGCGAAGAGCTGCAGACCCTGGGACCTGGATGGAACTCCACATCAGGTCTGACCGTCCCCACACGCCTATGCTGTCTGAGTCCTTCAGGCCATGGTGGTGAGCACCTGGGTCAGGCCGGATAAGCTGGGCCAAAAGGCCTGATCCTCTGCCGAAGGAAAACCAGGGGCCAGAAGTGTTGATCCTGCTCCCCTGTTTGGTGAGATTCAGCTCCACCCACAGCCCCCAATACGGTAGCACAGTTACCATAGTGGTTAGTGCAATGCTGTTACAGCGCCAGCGATTGGAACCGGGGTTCATTTGTATGGAGTTTGCATGTTCTCCCCGTGTCTGTGTGGGTTTTCCCTGGGTGCACCAGTTTCTTCCCACTCTTCAAAGCGAATCGAGGGTTGGCACAGACTCGTGGGCCAAAAGGACCTGTTACCGTGCTGTATGTCTACATTTACAATTTATAAAGTAATCCATCTGTTAACGAGGCAGCCACTCCTGCTTCCTCAGGCAGAAAATTCCCCAGATTCACTCTTCATCCCCATCCCAAATACAGCTCCCCCGAACCTTGAGGCTCTGGCCCCTAGTTCTCATCATGTCTCTTAGTGGAGTGAAACATGAAAGTATGCAGACATTGTGATTGTAGTAAAAACACATAGTAAACACTGGAGGAACTCAGCCGGTCTCTCAGCATCCGCAGGAGGGAAAGATATATCACCGATGTTTCAGGCCTGAACCCTTCTTTAAGGTGTGAGTAAAAAGCAGGCAGGTGTCTGAATAAGTGGAAAGAAATGGGGAAGAATGGGAGGGGGAGGAATCTGGACCAACAGACAAAAGATGTTAATTGGATATGATAAAAGGAAAGGTGAGATTTTAGCTCTGTTAAAGGAGACAGGGAAAAAGGGGGGGAAAAGGGGGGGAGGGGAGGAGAGAGAGAGCACGCGCACGTGCTGGGGAAAGGAAAGAGGATGGGGGGGTGTTGAGGTTTCTAACGGAAAACTGAGAAGTCAATGGCATCTGGTTGGAGAGTGCCCAGAGGGAAGATGAGGTGGTGTTCCTCCAATTTGCAGCTTGTCTCAGTCTGGCAGTGCATGAGACCATGGACAGACATGTCAGGGAGAGAATGGGACAGGGAATTGAAATAGGTAGCCACGCTGTTGCAGTGGACAGCCGAGGTGCTCATCTGCACTGCTTCCATCTCCCCCCCCCCCCCCCCCCCCACCCCCCGCCCCACTACCTTGCAACATAGTCCCAGGCAACTCCGTCTCTCCCCATCTACGGAGTTAACGTGGTCCATTTCCAATTCCAAAGAAGAGCAGGGTGCCATGACCATTTATCTCTACCACGAGGGGCCAACCCTGTCTCTGGAAGGACCTGCACCTCCCCTCCCCCTTGGTTATGACACATCGCAGTCAGATGACCATGACCATCCACCTCTACCACGAGGGGCAAACCCTGTCTCTGGAAGGACCTGCACCCCCCCCCTCCCCCTTGGTTATGACACATCGCAGTCAGATGACCATGACCATCCACCTCTCCCACGAGGAACCAACCCTGTCTCTGGAAGGACCTGCACCCCCTCCCCCTTGGCCACGACACATTGCAGTCGGATGCCATCCTGCTGGCACTGGGCCCTGTGTTAGGTCACCCAAATCCCACCCTCCACAGCATCCATTGACTGCAGCCCAGCTGAAGAATATGGGGCTCTGGATTCCTCCTTGGCAAAGCCCAGTCTGTTTGGATCAACCACTGCGCAACTTGCTGATCATTAACACGGCTGGGGTCTGTGACAGCGTTGGCAGGGCATTTGGAGGGGCATCTGGGTGGGCAGGTGTGGTGCGAGGAACATGTTCTCCCAGTCTGAGTAGAGTCTAGACACAGTTCAAATGTGATACAGACTTTATTTACCCACAAGGGAATATGTGCACCACAAAGCCCTGCACCCGTCACTGGGACACATCTCGCTATCAATTGTTCAGCATCGGCTCTTGCTCGTGACCTAGAGTGGAGCTTGGGGGAAGAGAAGAGACCTGGCACCCCCACATGTCGGCCTACATAGCCTTCTGCTGGTCAGTGGGGCAGGCCCAATTGATTTATGAGCCAGTGGTGACCTGAGAGATCTTTTGAAGAGGCTAATTACAAGGTGCTCAGCACAGATGGTCTTGGACAGCTTCTGACTAGTTTCCCACTGGAGAGGTCACATAGCCCTCCCCAATCCACATCCTGACCTGGTTTCCCCCCCCACCGAGAGGTCCCACAGCCTTCCTCGATCCACATCCCAACCTGGTTCCCACCCCTCACCCCCCTCCCCAGAGGTCCCACAGCCTTCCACATGACAGCAGGGGTGAGTTGGGCTGGGAAGGATGGCAGGCACTCATTCTGCTCTCCTCCTCCTCCCCCCATAGATCCAGGCCTTCAAGGAAGCGGAGCAGAAGGAAAAGGAGGGCATCCGGGCCCTGCGGCAGAGGAACAGCGCAGGGCAGGCAGATGGCTGCGTGTGTGGGAGGCCGGCCGAGGACCTGGCACTTCAGTGTGAGCTGTGTGGCGGCCGCTTCCACATCAGCTGTGGCAGCTGCCCCCGCCTGGCAGGCCACCGGCACTCGGCCGCCTGGTGGGACTGGGAGACCAAATTCTTGTGCCCCCTGTGCCTGCGTTCCCGGCGGCCGCGGCTGCAGGTCATCCTCTCCCTCCTGGTGGCCCTGCAGAAGCTGCCTGTCCGACTGCCTGAGGGTGAGGCCCTGCAGTGCCTGACTGAGAGGGCCATCATGTGGCAGGACCGAGCCCGCCGGGCGATGGCTGCCCGCGAGGTGGCCACCGTGCTCGACAAGCTGGGTGAGCTGCAGGGCCGGCTGCAGGGTGAGGCGGCCGGACTAAAGGAGAGCCGCTGGCCGGGAGGCCACCACAGGAAGGTACGGAGAGCCAGGTGTTGGGAGAGTCTTGGGGAAGGGGGAGAAAGTTTCCCATGGGAAGGGGTGAGGTGTGTGTGTACATGTCTGTGTGCGAGTGAGGTTGAGTGTGTAAGCATGTGTGTGTGAAAGTGTGTAAGCGTGTGTGCGAGGTTGAGTGTGTGTGTATATTTGAGGGTGAGTATGTGTGAGTGTGTACATGTAGCTGTGAGGTGAGAGTGCGAGTGTACGTCTGAGGTGAGTGCATACGTGTGAGGGTGAGAGTGCGTGTGTAAGTGTGTACCAGCTGATGCTGGTTAACCGAGAGGCAGAGCATTGAGTCTAACTCATTGTGGGGCCTGCAGTGTGTCTGTCAGTGGGCTGCAGAGGTCACCTGCTGGGAAAACCCCCGGGTCCCGATCACACTGGCTGTGCTGCCTCCATCTCCTGGGCCATGGGACGTCCTGCAGGTGATGGATCCTGCCTTCCCTTCCAGGTGGATGAGCAGAAAGCAGAGCCGATGGATTTGGCAGAAGACAGCAAGGAGGATGGCAATTCCTTGAAGGAAGCAGGTAATTGATTAGCTCTCTTGGAGGACCCTCTCCCCCATTGTCCTGTTAACTCTCCACAGGCAATGTGTGTTGGAGAGCCCAAGTCCCTTCAGTACCTGGCAGGGCTACACATCCCCTTTGGCAGCATGATCCTAGCCCACTGAGCAGAGGCTCAGCACCCTTACAGGAGCTTCAATTTGGAAATAAAGATTAGGCCATGGGGGTTCAGGAGGTTATAGAGAAAATAACTGATCCCCATTAGCAGGTTACAGACTGGGGATCTAATCCAGGGGGTTGATATTCCATCCCTGGGAGTGGGTTACAGGCTGGGGTCTGATCCAGGGAGTTTATAACCCATCTCTGGGAGTGAGTTACAGCCCAGGGTCTGATCCGGTGGGTGTGGGGGGTGTTTATATCCCATCCCCGGGAGTGGGTTACAGGCAGGGGTCTGATCCAGGGGAGTTTATATCCCATCCCCGGGAGTGGGTTACAGGATAGGGTCTGATCCAGGGAGTTTATATCCCATCCCCCGGGAGTGGGTTACAGGCCGGGATCTGATCCAGGGGTTTATATCCCATCCCCCAGGAGTGGGTTACAGGATAGGGTCTGATCCAGGGGTTCGGGGGAGTGTATAATGGATCCCGGGGAGTGGGTTACAAGACTTTGCCTCGCCCTCTGACTCAGTACTGCCTTTGCCTCTCCCTCCCGCTGGCCACCTACAGGAATAGAGGAGCTGCGGTTGGAATGCCCAGCTGTCGAGCTGTCAGAGACAGTAAAGCAGCAACTGGAGGAGCTGATGGTGGACGGGGACCTGCTGGAGGTGACGCTGGATGAGAACCACAATGTCTGGAGGGTCCTGCAAGCCACGCGCTCCCCTCCCCGGGAGAAGATCCAGACACTACTACAGGTGGGACACCGTGGAGTTGGTGGGGTGAGGGTCGAGCAGTGTCCCTTGGGGCAGTATTTACCCTTCGCTGGTCTTTTATCCCTTACGCCAAGGTCCTCCGGCTGATGGTTCATTGCTCAAGATCCCAGGAGTCACTGAGCCCTGCTTCTGGCATCTCCAGCAAACTGCTGGCGATGACGCCTCATTGAGCCCTCTTGTTTCTTTCTCTGCCCCCACACCCTCCCAACCCCCCCCCCCCCCCCCCCCCCCCCCCCACCTCCACTCCAGATGGAGAGGCTGGAAAGCAAGCTGCGGGGGAAAGATTCAGCGGAGAAACGGCGTAAGCGGAAACTGGAGCGGGGAGACTCCGCACCGCCACTCGGGCAGAATCCGGCCGAGCCAAAGAGGGCCAAGGCAGAGGAGCAGGAGCAGGAGGAAGGGGACATCACAGCGTCACACAGTCCGGTCACACACAATGGAGTGGAGGTGGGTTGCAGCACTTCCCCAGCTCACCTTGCATTCATCTCCAAACCACTGTCTCCCACTTCTACCTCAAAGAAACAGACCCTTTGGCCCACCATGCCCTTGCTAACCATTGTGCCCATCTATCACCAATCCCCTTGTACCCTGTTCATTTGAATACCTGAAATGTTTGTAGAATCATAGAATATTCCAGCAAAGTGCGGGACTTTTGTCCAACATGTTAACATATTACCATATATACTTGTGCAAAAGTCTGTCCGTGGTAAAGGTCGACTTCCTATTTTGGGCCCCACCTGCCCATCCAAGCTCCCAATTCCCCAGACACCCACCCATCCAAACACCCCGTCTGCCCAGCCATCTGAGCTCCCAGCTGCCTGCCTGTTTCCGGGCACCCACAACTCTGTAAAAAAAAGCATCCGGATATTTCCCCTAAACTTTCCCTTCACTTTGTACAGACATTCCCTGGTGTTTGCTACTCCTGCCCTGGGTATCCACTTTATCTACATCTCTTAGAATCTTGTAGCCCAGTGGTGGCCAAATTTGCTTAATGCAAGAGCCACATCTCAGATGTTTGAGAGTTACATGAAAAAATATTCTTTGCACAAATTTACTCTTCAATGCACATTTTGTGACCCAAATTTTATATTAATATTAAGAAGTGTATTTACATAAAAATATTTATTCATAAGTGTACTTTTTAAACTGCTAATTTGTTAGTTTCTCTGATGGAAATGTACACATAGCAGATACTTTCAACATCCTGACTGATTATCATGAGTCTCTGTCTTGTCTGATTCGTTGAAAATCCGGCTGATGTGTTGTCAGGGCTGTACCAATTAGCTCGGTCAGGTGTTGACATGTAGGGATCCCTCGATGCTTCGACTTCACCAACTTCATTACACAGCGCAGTGATTCACATTGGTGTGTGGTTCTGAAAACAGGGATGAGTCACACACTGGCTTTTTTCAGCTCAGGAGATTTTCTTTCTAGAGCTTGCTTCCAGAACTCAATTGTCGACTGCGAGAATTGGACACCCATCATCAATCACATACTAGAAAGGCAAAGCAGGGCTTCAGCTTCTGCAGGCCCTCAAACCTGGCTAGGAAATCATCAAATAGTCCTTGTAATTTATCTTTGTATTCTTCCACTCCATGGTCTTTTCTTTCAATGTCAGGGAATGCATTTACTCTCCTTGCAGATTGGGAAAGTTTCTTGCAACACATCTCTTTGAAAAACTCTTATTCTGAAAGCTAAAAGTTGTCTGAGTAAGATCAGAAACAGTCCTATCCTTCCCTTGGAGCGCCAAGTTGAGAGTTTGTAGATAATTCATTACGTCAGTCAGGAACATTAAATCTTGCATCCATTCCTCATTTTTCCAGTTGAGGATAGAATATTTTCTTCAAGAAAGGTCATAATTGGCTCCAACAGATCCACAAACCTGCTCACAATGTTGTTGGTTGACAGTCATCTCACACTGCAGTATAAAGAGACATCATTGGCTTTATCTTCAATAAACTTTGTGAACTGTCGGTGGGCCTTCCCATTTAAATGTACAAAATTGGCAATTTCAAGGACAGATTTCGTAACATCTTTGTACTTGAAGTATCTGGCTGCCAGGTGCTCACGATAAATAATGCAATGAACAATGATATGCTGGGCTTCATTAGTCGGGGGGCATTGAGTTCAGGAGTCAAGAAGTCATATTGCATCTTTACAAATCTCTGGTGAGACCCCACTTGGAGGATTGTGTTCAGATCTGGTCACCTCATTACAGGAAGGATGTGGAAGCTGTGGAGAGGGGGCAGAGGCGATTGACCAGGATGTTGCCTGAATTGAAGAATGTGTCTTATGAGGCAAGGTTAGCAGAGCTGGGACTTTGGAGTAACAGAAGATGAGAGGAGATACAGAGGTCTACAACAGGGGTGGCCACACATGGCTCATGGAAATATGTTGGGTGAAACAGGTATTATAAGCTCCTGTTTTAGTAAAATGGATCACTGTAAGGGATAGTATAGTCAAGAGGGACTGACTGGTGGTCAGTTAACATTTCACACAAACACAAGTCAGAGCCCAGCAACAATTTGATACATTGGAAGAACTGAGGGAAGGTTTGTCACAGTCTGATCCAGATTCAATACATTTGCAAAGACACTGTGATCTTGCAAAGGGAGAACCATTCTGTTGGTTGGATAGAAAACAGCTTTGTGAAGTAGCTCTTTTGGCCAGCCATTTCTGTGGAATTTAAAGCAAAGCATGACTGTGAATGACTGGGCCTTTTCGGTGTGTTGACCTGTCCCAGGAGGGTCTTTTTGGGAAACAAAGTGCTTCATTTTGACTGTGACTAACAGTGAAGGTCACTTGGAGAGACTGGTGCCAGGGTCCTGGAGGATTCATGGAGGCTGCTCAGTTCGAGCCCTTGACTACAAAAGGACCAGGTGTGTTGTGACCACAGCTCGCGAGGCTGGACATTTCTTCGTGAATCTGTAGCAGCCACAATTCCAGTCTTCCCATTAATTCATCATTAATTCTTTGCATCAAATTTCAAAGGCGTCAACACTGAATTGAACACTTGAAAGATGCACGCGCGCGCGCACGCAAACACACACCACACACGCACACACACACGCACACGAACACACACAGACACGCTCACGCACACACAGACACGCACACACAGACACGCACGCACAGACACGCACACACGCACACACACTCACACACACAGGCACACGCGCACACACACGTGCATAGTCGGGGATAGATTTAGTGTTAGGGATAGTTTAAGATTAGTCTATACTTTAAGAGAATTAAAAGTAGTGATTTTAAATTTTAAATTAAACACTGTCTGGTTCATTGCCTATTCCTGCTTGTTACGGTGCATTTTGACCAGTTGTTGGCTGCGAGGCAAAGATTCAGTGTGCACAAGGCACCGAGGCTCTCTGGAGCCAGGTAGCCCTGACCGCAGCCAGCTACATGGAGCAGAGAATTAGAGGCATGTGTGGGGAGTACTCATGGGTCCAGGATGGTCACAGCCCGGTCAGTCTGCATGATGAGGAGAGAGAGTAGAGCGAGCAGTGCTGGGTTTTCCTCACTTGGGCCAGGATCGCAGAGGTTGACCAGGAGAGCTCTGATGAGGTATGGCCTGCCCTAGAGGTGGGGTGTCTGTCCGAGGCAGACACTCTGGCTTGGGCGTGGGGGGAAAGCAGGATGATGGAGATGGGAAGGAGGCTGGAGTGGGGGAAGGGGAATCCCCAGTGAGGGATTCTATCTAGGCGCCAGGCAGCGCTGGAGCTGGAAGCAGCAGTGAAGGTTCAAGTCAGTGACCATGGGGAAGCCTTGGTGCCATCAGATGGAGAGTAAGTACCAGAGGATAGACCGCCCTATACCCCGGCTGCCACTCCCCCCACTATCCTGCCGGCGACTGGTAAGATGGGATCGGAGGGTGGGACAGAGAGGAGTAGAGCTCTTGGTTCCCTGGCCTTGCCCTGCCGCTGGAGGCAGCTTTGCATCAGCTCGCATCCCACATCATGCGCTCGGCTGTGGATGCTCCAATGGTGCAGGTACCTGCAGAGACCAGTGGCAGCAGCGTTCTTGAAGAGACCACATCAGAAACAGGAGCAGGAGTTGTCCATCCAGCCCATCGAGCCTGCTCCCACATTCAGTGAGAGATCACAGCTGATCTGGCCGTGGACCCAGCTCCATCTTTCCCCCATAACCCTAAATTACCCTATGGTGCAAAATCCTATCTTAAATAGATTTAATGAGGCAGCCTGTACTACTTCATTGGGCAGAGATTTCCACAGAAAATCAATCAGGATTTTGAAAATATTTGGTATAAATATGTACTTTCTGATTATTCCAACTACATACATGAATAAATATTAGGTAAATGTATTTCTTAATATTTATTTTAAAATTTTGAAACAAAACATGTACACAAGAGTAAATCGTGTATGTAATATTTTCTCATGTGGCTCTCAAACATCTGAAGTTTATCATATGTGGCTCCTCCATTAAGGAAGTTTGGTCATTGTGGAAATAAGCCACCTTAACTACTCTGTCAACCTGTGCAGCAACCTTGACAGATGTATGGGTTTGGAGCCCAAGGTCCCTCTTCTTCCACACTAAGAATCCGAATGTTTCTGCCTCCGCCACCTCTGGCAGCTCATTCCAGCTATAAACTGTGTGTGTGTGTGTTCCACGGTTCACGTAGCAGATGCCCCCGATGCTGTGATAGTGCTAGCAACTCAGGTTTGAATCCGGGTAAGGAGTTTGCATGTTCTCCCTGCGTCCACTTTGGTTTCCCCCGGGAGCTCATTTCCTCCCACACTTCAAAACGTGGTTGTAGGTCAATTGGCCGGCACAGGTTCATGGGCCAGAAGGGCCTGTTACTGTGCAGAAGGGGTACTTTTTTTAAAAAATTACCCCTCAAACCTCTTTGCTTTCCCCTTCAACCATCTCCTGTAGATACCACGGGCTATCTTCCCTACCTCCACCTCTCATCATTCTCCACACCTCCGTCACGTTGCCTCTCGACTTCTCTTGATAACTGTAGTCCAGCAGGTGTGAATCTTCACTGCATCCCCCCTCACCCAGTAACTGGGCACTCGGGCACTCTTTTACCTTGCATGGAGTTCATCAGGCAGCCTTCCAATGCTGGCCATGGCTGCACCTATTCACCTCACCCTCCAACCCCCTTCACTGGAAACTAGTTTCCCCACCCCCCCCCCCCCCCGCCCCTCCCCGGTCTCAAAAGTCACCAGGAAAGGACAGGGTTTGGACTCTCCATCAAGATGGGAGCTAACCTGGGGGAATGAAGGTGGTGGGGTGGGGGGGGGGGGGGAGTTGGGAGAGAGAGCACTTGGTGGGGTGGGGAGGAGGTGGGAGAACAGGAGTAGGTACAGAAGAAATGGAGATGGTGGTGTGATGTGAGTTGATTGTAACAAAAGATCTTGACTTGGCCGTGGGCCAAGACATGGACAGACACTGAGACAACACGCATGCACACTCTCAGACAAGATATGCGCGCACACACACTATATTTGCATCAGCCAGCATGATGCACTGAGATTGTATATTATAGCAAAAAACAACAGTCCCTGCCTCCCCTTGACAGGTACGGCTTCTCAATCAGAAAGGAGGAAGTTATGACAATCGATTTGTCTGTGTGCACCACAATAAGCTCCCCCCACCACCCCCCACCCACCCACCCCCCCACGCACAGAGCTCTTGACCTGGAGTGGAGCTTGGGTTTGACCACCAGGGGAAAATAGACCCCATTGCTCCAAGTGGTGGGCTTTATACCTCCCCCTGACCAGCTAGTGGGGGCCAGCTCAGGTCTGCCCAAACTAGGGCAGGTTATTATGGGAGCCAGTGATTAGGTGTATGTTCCTTCAGAGGGGCCCAATGATGAGGTGTGGGTGGCCTTGACCTCGATCGGCAGGTGTGGAGGCTTCCGACCAGGTTCCCACCGGAGGGACAGCCATGTTACATGGGGCCGTCAAGCAGGTACATGATGTGTTGTTCCTCGGGTTTACCTTTGGCAGTAAGCTGAGCTGGGGACACGTGTCTGGGAGTGGTTAGAAAGGACAGCTCAAGTTCTGCTTCTGACTGAACCAGTGTACCTTTGTTTCCTTTGCAGCATTTATGATTGGAGGCTGATCAAGAGACTATGAACTCAGTTGGACCAGGGCTGCTTCAGCCCCACCTGCCAAGAGGAGTGTTGGGGAGTGGGGAGGGAGGGAGGGTTGTTGTTTTTGAGCGAGGAGGCATGCTCCACGACCACCCTTGGATCCAATGATGGTACGGACATGAGGGGATTCATCATCCAGCTGTCCCCACCTCCCTGGCAATGGGAGATGGAAAGGCCAAAATGAGGAGAGGGGAGGGAAGGGAGTGGATTGCCTTGCCAGGTGACTCAAGGTGGAGTGGGGCGGTCCACTGGTCTCTCTGTCCCCAGGTCTCTCTGTCCCCAGTGGAGGCCAGTAGGAAGGTGGCTTGGTCCAGAACCCACCCCCTTTCTCCTCCGAGGAACTGGTTACCAAGGTGAGGAGACTTGAGTCCTGTGGTTTATCTCATGGGGAAGTGGGAGGGGGCAAAGTCTTTACAGAGGTCTCTAGCAGTGAAGCTCAGGGTGTTTGTGCAGTCCGGGATACCTGTTGCAACTCCCCCACCCCTCTCTCCGGCAGAGTAGCCTGAATCTCCTGGATGCTCTGTGCTCAGCCAGGAACCTGCCTATCCGCAGAGTAATTTTTTAAATTTAATAGGTGAGGTGACTTGGTTTGCAGGTCATCCACGTGATCTGCTTTGTGTACATACTTCAGGGCATGCACTCTCTCTGGACATTAGATCTGCCACCGCCCTACGTTCCTGCTTCTCTGGACTTCACAGCCTCCTACAGTCAGCGAGAAAGGGGTCCCCTGACAAAGCCCTGGCAGAGTGAGAGCGTCCCTCCCAATCCCCAGGCTGGGAGTCCGCTCCCTCCCCTCCTGGACGAGGGGGCAGAATTCTCTCATTCTCCAGGTTCTACCCCTCCTGACCAAAATCCCTCCTCTTCTCTGCCCTTCCTGCCAGATTTTCTTAATGCATTGTAATTAATATTCCGAGTGTAAGTAATTTGTTATAACTATTATTTTCTTTTATGCTTTTTTTTGTCTATTTCAGGGTCTCACTAGAAATAAAAGTTTAGAGATGTGTTTAAAAATAAAAGACTATGTCCTGTATTTTCTCCGTGCACACCTGGCCCATCCTAGTAACACAAGTCCCACCGTGGGGGCTGAGATGGTGGAGGACTGGCAGGCCACTTGGTTCTCGGGGAGCAACGGGAGCCGTGGCTGCCTTGCTTCTGCACCCCTTTAGATCCTGAGAACACAGCAGAACAAAAACATGCCCTTCAGGTTAATTATGGAGGAGGATAGGTTTGCGCCTCGGGTTGAGTTGGCTGAATTGCAGACAGGCTAAGTTTGAGGAAATGAGAAAGGATCTGGAATGCGTGGATTGGGACATTGTTTTCCAGCAAGGATCTGCGAGGTAAGTGGAGGACCTTCAAATGTGAGAGTACAAAGGGAAGGTTAGAAGGTATCGGGAAGCATGGTTTTTGAGATACATTTGGGATCTGGTTCAAAAGAGAGAGGTGTTTAGTAGGTATACGCAGGATGGAGAAAATGAAGTACGAGGAGTATAAAAAATGCCAGAAAAACCTCAAGACAAATCAGGAAACTAAAAGAAGACACGAGGTTGCTTTGGCAGAGAATGTGAAGTAAAATCCTAGGTTTTTCTACAGGTACACTAAGAGCAAAAGAAATAGTGAGGGACAAAATAGGCCCCGTTGAAGATCAGAGTGGTATGAGGATTTTGCCTGGAATTCTGGGACTGAGTTACAGAGAAAGGTTAAATAGGTTAGGACTTTAGTTCCTGGGTAGCAGAAGAATGAGGGGAAATTTGATCAGGGTGTTCAAAAGCATGAGGGGTTGGCTTTTTTCACTGAGGGAGGGCGAGATACAAACCAGAGGACATGGGTTAAGGTTGAAAGGGCAAAAGTTTAGGGGAGTAGGAGGGGGAACTTTTTTTCAGAAAGTGATGGGAATGTGTGATGAACTTCCAGCTGAAGTGGTAGATGTGGGCTTGATTTTAACATTTAAGAGAAATCCATGTACCTGTCCAACTATGTCTTCAGTGTGAAAATTGAGTGTGCATTCGTCACTTCAGCTCATTCTACACTCCCACCGTTCTGTGAAATTCTCCCTAAACTTTTCCCCTTTCACCCATAATAATAATTCATGGGGGATTTAAACATGCAAGTAGATTGGGTAAACTACTTTGGGACTAGATGTCAAAAGAGATATTTTGTAGAAAGCCGATGAGATGGCTATTTTTAAAGCAGCTTGTTGATTAGTCCACTTGGGGATTTGCTGTACAGATAGACCCTGACATGATTTTTTTGAAGCTACAATGGTTTGGATCCATACTCCACTTTGAATTTTGGCTAGGTTATGATGTTCAGTGTCTCCCAACAGTGCTGTATTGGTCCTCACACTGATCCCATTGCCCCGCTCTCTCCCTGTAGTACCATGTTGGTCCCCAGACTGATCCCACTGTCCCGCTCTCTCCCCACAGCCCCGTATCAGCCCCCTCATTGATCCCACTGCCCCGCTCTTTCCCCACAACCCGTGTCGGACCCCACACTGATCCTACTGCCACACTCTCTCCCCGCAGCCCTATGTTGGTCCCCTCACTGATCCCACTGGCCTGCTCTCTCCCTACAGCTTCGTGTCAGTTCCCACACTGATCTTCTCTGCTTTTTCTCGACTTACAATGGGATGCAGGAACAGAACCCCATCGTAAGTTGAGGACGACCTTTACTGGAATTGGTGTGTGATGCACCCGAGGTGAGAGATATTAGACTAAAGGAACCATTAGGGGGCAGCGATCACAATATGATTGTGTTCAATTTAACAAGGAGAAACTAAAGTCAGATGTGTCGGTATTTCAGTGGAGTAAAGGGAATTACAGTGGCACGAGAAAGGAACTGGTCAGAGTAGATTGGAAGGAGGCACTAGTAGGGAAGGCGGCAGAGGAGCACTGGATGGAGTTTCTGCAAGAAATGGGGAAGGTGCAGGATATATACAGGCCAAAAAAAAGGAAATATTTGAATGGGAAAAATGTCACAACTGCAGCTGACAAGGGAAGTGAAAGCCAACATTAAACCAAAAAAGAGGGCACACATAGAAGCAAAAATTAGTGGGAAGGTAGCGGATTGGGAGGCTTTTAAAAACTAGCAAAAAGTATGAGGGAAGAGATAAGAATGAAAGTCAGCAAGAAAATAATATCAAAGAGGATACAGAAAGCTTCAAGTATACAGGGAGTAAAAGAGAGGTGAGAATAGATCCCGGACCACTAGATAATGAGACTGGAGAAGGAAACGAGCTGGCAGAGGAACGAAATGAGTATTTTGCATCAGTCTTCACTATGGAAGACACCAGTGGTGTGGTGGATGTTGAAAGGAATCAGGGAAGGGAAGTGAGTGCAGTTACTACTTCAAGGGAGAAGGTGAATGGTCTAGACCAGATGGATGCACTCTCGGGTCCTGAAAGAGGCAACGGTGGAGACCCCTTGGTAATGATCTTCCAGGAATTGACTGGAAGGAAGGACTAGAAAATCGTAAATATCACCCCACTGTTCAAGAAGGGAGGGAGGTAGCAGGAATGAAATTTTAGACCAGTTAGCCTGACATCAGTGGTTGGGAAGGTGTTAGAATTAAGGGTGAGGTTACAGATTACATGGAGACATGGCAAGACAGGCCAAAGCCAGCACGATTTCCTTCAGGGAAAGATGTAGTGGATTTTGTGTGTTTGGGTTTTCAGAAGGCCTTTGACAAGGGGCCGGACATGAGGCTACTGAACAAGATAGGAGCGCATGGTGTAACAGGAAACATAGAAGCGAGGGGAGAGCATTGGCTGATTGGCAGGAAGCAGAGAATCAGAATATAGGAATCATTTGGATTTGCTGCCAGTTGCCAGTGGTGTTCCACAGGGGTGGGGGGTTCTTTTTATGTGATATTAATGATATAGATTACGGAATGATTGGCTTTGTGGCCAAGTTTGTGGATAATATGAAGGTAGGTGGAGGGGCAGGTAGTGTTGAGGCCTGGCCAGAGTAGAAAGGTTGTTTCCTACGGTGGGAACAGAGATGCAGAGGAATTTCTTCAGCCAGAGGGGGGTGAATCTGTGGAATTTGTTGTCACAGGTGATTGTAGAGGGTGGGTTATTGGGTGTATTTAAGGCAGAGATTGATAGTTTCTTGATTTGCAAGAGCATCCAAGGTTATGGTGAGAAGGCTGGGCAGTGGGGAAACGGATCCGTTTGTGATTGAATGGTGGGGTAGACTCGATGGGCTGAATGGTCTATTCTGCTCCTATGTCTAGTTTGTATCTCACCAAACCTCAGTTGAAAAAAAGCCTATCATTTATTCTGTCTATACCCATCATAATTTTGCATACCTCTGTCAAGTCTCCAGTCCTAAACTGTGTAACTTTTCCCTGCAACTCAAGTTATTCTAGTCCTGACAACATCCTCATTAATCTGTCAAGGGTTCGGGCCTGAAACGTCGGTAATATACCTTTACCTCCTATGGACGCTGTGAGACCAGCTGAGTTCCTCCATTTCTGTGTTTTTACCATGTGAATCCCCTCTGCACTCTTTCAGTCCGATTGATGTTTAGAATGGAGTCTCCTGCTGCGAAGGTGTGCCCATGTTTTTCCATGTGTCAGATTCCATTCCACCACTGGAAGGGCATTTTCAGGTACACGGGTTCAAACCTGACCTCTGACCTCGGTGCACTCTACGGAGTTTGATCCTCTCCCTGTTACTGCGAGACCCCCCCCTCAATAGGATGAACTGGGCCAGGGGGATCAGCAGCTGAAGGCAGGAGAGGGCCTGACAGGACGTCTCCATGGTTTGTGGGTCAGCTCTTGCTGCTAGCAATCATCCAGCGGGTGGAAATGCTTGGCCGTCTATACCAGAGGCGTTGACCTCCACCTCACCCCACAGATGCAACCCAACCTGCTGAGTATTTTCCAGACCCTGTGTTTTCAGATCTCAATCATCTGCACTTTCTCTTGTTCAAACCTGATGCAGATCTGGGCATCTGGCAGTTAACAACAAAACAATGTGAAGAAATAGTATATGTGAACCTGCTTGCACTTCATGAAAACTCAAGAGTTTGTAAATAGGCAGGAAAGTAACCTGTAACACATTGAATGACTACATTATCAGGATTAGAGGTTTCAAAAAAGTGTTTGTGAAATGACTGAAGTCTGGTATCTCTGGATTTGAAGGGATGTCGATGGGAGACCTGGTGCAGAATCTCACTCCAAAGAGTCGGGAACCCTCGCAAGGTAGGTTTCACTCCCAGAGAGAAGGGGACCCTCATATAGCCATATAACATTTACACAACAGAAACAGGTCAGTTCGGCCCTTCTAGTCCATGCCAAACACTTTCTCCTACCTAGTTCCATTGACCTGCACCCAGTCCATATCCTTCCAAACACCTATCCAACTTTTCCTTAATTAAAATCAAGCCCCCATCTACCACTTTGCCCGGAAGCTCATTCCACTTTCCCATCACCCCCGAGTGAAGAAATTCCCTCTCATGTTTCCCTATTCTTTTCCCCATTCAATCTCAATTCATGTCCTCCTGTTTGAATCTCCCCCACTCTCAATGGAAAAAGCTTGTCCACATTTACTCTCTGTCCGCCTCATAATTTTAAGTATCTGTGTCAAATCACCCTTCAATCTTCTACACTCCAGGGAATAAACTCCCTGCCTGCTCGACCTTTCCCTGTAACTCAAAGCCTGAAACCCAGGCTACATTCTTGTAAATCTTCTCTGTACTCTCTATTCTGTTTATATCCTTCCTATAATTTGGTGACCAAAACTACACACAATATTCCAAATTTGGCCTCATACAACTTTAACATGACATCCCAACTCCTGCACTCAACGCTCTGATTGATGAAGGCTAACATACCAAAAGCTTTCTTCACCACCCTATCTACATGTGATTTCACTTTCAGGGAGTTGTATATCAGAATTCCTAAATCCCTTTGTTTTACTGCACTCCTCAATTGTCCACCATTTAATGTGTTTGACCTTTGCTGAGTATTCTACCAAAATGTAGCACCTCACGTTTATCAGTATTAAACACCATCTGCCATCTATCTGCCTCTCTTCTAACCGGCCTATATCCCACTGCAAGCTTTGAAAACCTTCCTCACTGTCCACAACACCACCAGTCTTAGTATCATCTGCATACTTATTAATTTAATTAACCATCTAGACTACTCTCCGGCATCTCCCATCCAACCATTGTTGAATCCATTTCACTACTTCAACATTAATACTTAATGCTTGAACCTTCCAAACTAACCTCTTAACGCAGAACCTTGTCAAAGGCCTTACTAAACTCACTACAGCCTTTCCTTTGTCAACCTTCTGAGTAACCTCAAAAATTCAATAAGATTTGTTAAACATGATCTACCATATACAAAACCATGTTGACTACGCCTAACCAGTCCCTGGTTTTCCATATGTTCCATCCCCAAGAACACTTTCTATTAATTTACCTACTACTGACGTCAGACTCACAGGCCTATAATTAGCTGGTTTACTTTTAGAGCCTTTTTTACAGTGGAACAACATGAGCCACCCTCTACTCTGGAACCTCTAATGACATTTTAAATATTTCTGTCAAAGTCCCTGCTATTTTTACACTAAGCTCCCTGAAGGTCTGGGAATATCTTTTCAAACCCACATATTTTCCACCTTGATTCTCTAAAATAGCCAGTACTACCTCCTCATTAATCTGTATATTTTCCATGACCTCACTACTAACTTTTCCTTACTTCACGTGGCTCAATATTCCTTAGTGAATACTGAAGAAATCAAGAAACCATCTCTTGATTCCGGATTCCCCACATAGTCTACCCCTCTGATTCTCAAGGGGCCCAATTTTATCCCTCATTATCCTTTTAATGTACCTGTAGATACCCTTTGGATTTATTTTTTTTACCTTGCCTGCCAAAACAGCCTCATATCTCCTTTTAGTCTTTCTAATTTATTTCTTAAGACTTTTTTTGCATTCTTTATATTCAAGCACCTCATTTATTCCTTGCAGTCGATACATGTTGTACACATCCCTCTTCCTCCAAACCAAATTCCCAATATCCTTTGAAAACCAAGGCTCCCTGTATTTACTAACCTTTCCTTTAATCCTCACAGGGACAGACCGACTCTGGACTCTCAACTCTTCCCCTTTGAATATCCTCCATTTATCTGTTGCATTCTTCCCAGAAAATAAATTCTCCCAATCCTCACCCTCGGCCCAGCTCTATCCTTCTCCATTATTAATCCAAAACTAATAGTATTATGATCATTAGACCCAATGTTCCCCAACACCTACCTCTGTCACCTGACCTATCTCGTCCCCTAATAGGAGATCCAATATGGCACCCTCTTGAGTCAGTTCTTCTATGTATTGATTTAGAAAACTTTCCTTAACACATCTGACAAACTCCAACCCTTTTACATTGGCGTCTCAGCCAATGTGTGGAAAGTTAAAATCTCCTACAATCACTACCTTATGTTTACTACACATTTATGCAATCTCCTTATTAATTTGCTCCTCTAATTCCCTCTGACCATTAGGGGGTCTATAATACACTCCCATTAGTGTTTTCATGCCGTTCCCCTCCTCACTTCCACCCAAATAGCCTTATTGGACGAGCACTCCCATCTCTCCTGCCATAGCACCACTGTAATGTTTTCTCTAACAAGCAAAGTGACTCCTCCACCATTTATCCCCCCTGTTGTATCACACCTAAAACAATGGAATCCTGGAATATTTAGCTGCCAATCAATCCTCTCCTGCAACCTAATTTCACTGATACTACAATATATTTCCATGTGTCAATCCATGCTCTAAGCTCATCCACCTTACTTACCATGCTCCTTGCACTGAAATATAAACACTTAAGTCTTCCCACATTCACTCCTTTGATTACCATCTATTTTACCATCATTAATTTTAGCAATCTCATTCCTCTCTCCCATCAAATCTAGTTGTCCTAACTTAATCTCCATACTCTCATTCTGATTCCCACCCCCCTGCCAAACTAGTTTAAACCCTCCCCAACAGGATATTGGTCCCCTTCCAATTCAGATCTTCCTCAGAAAAGTTCCCAATTATCCCACTCTCAGAGATGGGGGCCCTCACAAGGTATGTCAGTTCCAGGGAGACCAGACACAGGAAGGCAGTCCCAGAAAGATACAAGACCATTACAAGGAAGATACTCCGCCCCAGGGAGAGGTGGGACCAGGCACAGATCAGTCCCAGAGAGAAGCCAATGGATTTTATCCTTTATTTTGAAGGGAATGGAGTAGGTGAACAAATGAGTGGTTATCTGATGCCTCCTGGGAGCCAAGCAAGTGTATTGAGGAGGAGCAGTTAGCTTGAGAGGTCTCCAACCTACTCAAGGAACATTAGGGAGAATAAAATGGTATTGTTGGTCTGGGCTGTGGGGCCGAGGTACTGGCAGAAGCTCTTTATTTACTTGATCATAGACTGAAAACAGGCCCTTCCAGTCTGTGCCAAACGATTACTCTGGAAAGTTCCACTGGCCTGCACCCATTTTATATCCCTTCCATCGATGTTCTTAATTTTTCTTAAATGTCAAAATTGAGCTTGAATTTACCACTTTAGCTTGTACCGCACTCCTATCTGCAAGTTGTTCCCCTAAGCCTCTCCCCTTTGACTCTTAACCCATGTCCTCTGGTTTGTATCTCTTCACCTCAGTGGAAAAACCATATGGCTCATGATTTTAAACACCTCGATCAAATCTCCCCTTATTCTTGATGTCCAAACTTGATTAACCTTTCCCTGTAACTCAGTTCTGAAGTCCGGGCAACTTCCTAGTAAATCTTCTCTGCCCTCTTTCTATCTTATTGATAAGATATGGTGAATGATGGGCGAATCCTTCCCAATGACCCAGGAAAGCCAGCAAGAACTCACACTAACTCCCTCCTCCTATCTCATTGCATTTCGTGCTTGCTGTTGAAGGTGATCCTGCAGTTGGCTCAGCTCCCATCAACGTACACGGATTCCAGCGTGACAGAATCATGAGACCTCTTCAAGTACACAGTTATAAAGTTTACTTATAAATGGAAGCAGGTGACATTAGACTGAATGGTTTTCCAAAACCATATATAACCATATAACAATTGCAGTATGGAAACAGGCCATCTCGGCCCTTCTAGTCCGCACCGATTTATGTGAAACTCCACTAATTCCACCTACCTGCTCCCTGCCCATAACCCTCCTACCCCCTCACATCCATGTACTCATCCAACCTCCTCTTAAATGACAAAATTGACCCTGCTGCAACCACCTTCTTCTGGAAGGTCATTCCACTCAGCCACCCTTCTCTGAGTGAAGAAGCTTCCTCTCATGCCAACCTAGAGGTGGTGGTATTCAGGCTTCTGTACCTTCTGACCAAAGATAACGTTCAAATTATCTGAGAAACACTCGGCGGGTTAATTGGCATTCCTGCCTTTCCTCAGAACTGGGAGAAGGTGCCTAGTGAGGAAGCAAGGGAGTTGTAAACTTGTGGAACTCCCAACCACAGAAGTTTGCTGAGGTTGCTTCGTTGGATATGGCCTCATTGGCTGAGGGCATCAAAAGATGTGGAGAGAAAGAATATGAAGGTCATGTGATCCTTATCCACTGAGTTCAGGTGAGGCGAGAACTGGAGGATGTGGGTGAAAGGAGAGATGGTTCGGGGAACACCAAGGAGAACTTATTCACACTGTATGAGGGGTGTGTATGTGCAAGTCTGCACGGAGGGTTGGTGAGATACAAACTAGAGGACACGGGTTAAGGGTGAAAGGGGAAAAGTTTAGGGGGATCTTCTTCACACAGAGTGGTGGGAGTGTGGAATGAGCCACCAGCAGATGATGTGAATGTGGGCTCGAAAATTTTGTACATGGATGGGAGGGACATGGAAAGGATGCACATTTGGCCCAGGCCGGATGGGCCTGTTTCTGTGCTGTAATATGGTGCTAAATGGCACCTGCTCTCTTTGGTTCGATATCTCCATTGAACTTCCATAGATCCAAGGTGTTTGCAGAAAAGGAATGGGGATAAGAGGAGAATCTGTTCTGTTCTGGTAGATGTGCTTCGACATAGTGATTAGGATAGTCTTGATCCAGGGAGTGGGAGGATGGGGTTGAGGTGGACAATGTGTTCTTTCCAGCTGCTTTTGGGGCCTGGATCTGAAGAAGAGGGAGTGGCAAGACCTGGGGATGTCAGAGATTCAGTTCAGAGAGGTGTGAAGAAGATGGGCAGCTTTCTCTTTAATGGGGAGGAACAGAGGGAGAGTGGGCTTGTGAAAGGTGATCAGCAACGATGGTATGGAATGAGAGAGCAGGAAGGGAAGGGCTGGGTGGTGTATGGGGGGGGGAGAGAAAAGAAGCATATCATACATAAGCAGAAAACAACTGGACAGGTTCTTAAATGAGCAGGACACAACATGGAATTGAGACATTTGTATATCATAGACAGGTGGGCTGAATGGCCTGTTGCTTTCCTGCACAACCTCAACATTCATTACAAGAGGAATAGAATACAAGAACAGGGAGGTGATGTTGAGGCTTTATAAGGCACTGGGGAGACTTCACTTGGAGTATTGTGGGCAGTTTTGGGCCCCTCATTGAAGAAAGGATGTGCTGATGTTGGAGAGGGTTCAGAGGAGGTTCACAAGGACGATTCTGGGAATGAAAGGGTTAACATATGATAATAATTTGAACGCTCTTGACCTGCACTCCTCTTTGGAATTTGGGAGAATGAGGAGGGAAATTTTTGAAACATTTTGTATGTTGAAAAGCATGGAGAGAGTAAATGTAGAAAGGTTGTTTACCACAGTGGAAGAGTCTTCGACAAGAGGGCACAAGGAGGAGTGATGGAGTAGTGGCCGGTCGGGGAACTGCAGCCCTCTCCAAAAAAGTAAAATAAAGACAGTGAAAAAACGAAGGCACAAACACAAAAATCAAAATAAAGTGAAAATAAAGGTGTGAAGAAAATGGCAGCGAAAAAAGAAAAGCCAGAAGCAATGGGAAGAAGAGAAGAAGAAAGGACGTCGGAAGAAGAAGGTGAAGGCCTTACCTGTCCGAGGAGGCCCGCCGTGGAGAGAGAAGCCCGCTCCCTAAGGTCAGTTGAAGTCCCGAACTCGGGAATACAAAAATGGCTCACGGAGCCAAGCAAAAGTGCACAATCGCGCAAGACAAAAATAACACTGACGGGAGGGGGGACCAGCTGAGGAGCCGATCTCCACAGCTGAGAATGACAGCCACAACAAAACAGCAAGAGGAAGACACAAAAATAACGAGAGCAAGAAAGAAGAGAGTAAAAAGAAATCAAAGAAACAACGGATGACCAACCCAGAGGAAGAAGACCAGCAGCAAGACACTTCTAATAAAAATAAGAAGACCAAAAATACCCAACAAAATAAAACAAACAAACCAACAAGAAAACCAGAAGAGACAGAGGTAAAGGACACAGATCTTGGAATGGACTCAGAAGAAGAGAGGAAGAACACAGAGAAATTGAAGATGAAGGGAAGGGCAAGTACATGGATATATTTTTTTTAAAGAATATATGGAAACCGTAAAAGAATGGCAATCACAAGAATTCAGTGAAATAAAAAGAAGGGTAAAAAGTACAGAAGAAAAAAATGAATAGATTAGAGATGATCATGTCAGATATAGGAAAAAGAGTGGGCAAGGTGGAAGAACGAGAAACAGCCGTAGAAATGGAAGTAGAGGACTTAAAAAAGAAATTAGAAGAATCTGATAAAAAAGTTAAAGAGACTGTTAGCTCAGAAGATAGATATAATGGAAAATTATAATAGAAGAAACAATATAAAGATAGTGGGCCTTAAGGAAGATGAAGAAGGCAAAAATATGAGAGAATTTATAAAAGATTGGATCCCCACGGTCCTATGAAGACCAGAACTACAGGAAGAAATGGAAATAGAAAGGGCCCACAGAACATTAGTCCCTAAACCATAACCACAACAAAAACCAAGATCTATTCTAGTAAAATTCTTAAGATATACAACAAGAGAAAATATATTGGAGAAAGCAATGAGGAAAATAAGAGAAGACAAAAAACCACTGGAATACAAAGGTCAAAAAATTTTTTTCTATCCAGATATAAGTTTTGAACTCCTGAAGAAGAGGAAGGAGTTTAATGCAGCAAAAACGATCCTATGGAAAAAAGGATATAAATTTATGCGAAAGTATCCAGCGGTACTTAAAATAGTTATTCCAGGGCAGCAAAACAGGTTATTCTTGGATCCGGAGAAAGCAAGAAAATTTGCAGAACAACTACAAAACAGACAGAGAGAGGAAGATATGTAACGAGAACAAAAATGACCACAAACTATATGTATGTGTGTATATGGGTATATATATATATATATATATGTATGTATGTGTGTATGTATATATATAAAAAAAAGAATATAGGTAAGAATTAAGAAGGGAAAGAAAGGGAAGAAAGGAAGTATGGGGGGAATTAAGAGATTGACCTTTGTTGTATATGAAAATTAAAATCTTTTCTGGGGGGGGCTGGGTGGGGAAGAGTTATGGTCACTGTGAAATCAGTTGACGCTTGCGAGTGAATTCACAAATCCAAATGGAGAGGGGAGATGTGGTTGCCCGACAAGGGATAAAGGGCAACTCAGGAAGGGGAGGGGATAGTGGGGTTAAAGAAATTTTAGATAGGGAAATGTTTGATGTTTTAGAAATGTTGTCTTATAAAGTGCTCAAAACAAGAAAGCAGAAATGGATAAGAAGGAAAGGTGATGATGAGGAAACGGAAAGGAAAGATAAACAAAGTATGAAATGACTATGTTGAACTATATGACTTTAAATATTAATGGAATACATAACCAAATCAAAAGGAAGAAACTGCTAAATTTACTTCCGACGTTCTTTCTTCTTCTCTTCTTCCCGTTGCTTTCGACTTTTCTTTCTTCGCTGCCATTTTCTTCCCACCTTTACTTTCACTTTGTTTTAATTTTTATGTTTGTGCCTTTGTGTTTTGTGTGTTTTTTTAAAACTTTTCCGGAGTTCCCTGACTGGCCACTACTCCATCACGTGACTCCCCTTGTCTTTTTTCCTTGATGCTAATACCATTTTCTTAGCTTGTTCTGTCTTAAGCTGCCATGCTAGAATTTTGTGCGTTTTTTCCCCTAGTTCATAATATTTCTGTTTTGTCTTCATTATATTCTTCTCCACTTTATATGTTTGTAGTGTTTAATATTTTATTTTTTTATCTGCCAATTCTCTTTTAGTTGTGTCTTCCTTCATTGCTAATTCTTTTTCTATATTTACTATTTCCCTTTCCAACTGCTCTGTTTCCTGATTATAGTCCTTCTTCATCTTGGTTACATAACTTATTATTTGCCCTCTGATGAACGCTTTCATTGCGTCCCATAGTATAAACTTATCTTTCACTGATTCCGTATTTATTTCAAAGTACATTTTAATTTGTCTTTCAATGAATTCTCTAAAATCCTGCCTTTTAAGTAGCATGGAGTTTAATCTCCATCTATACATTCTTGGAGGGATGTCCTCTAACTCTATTGTCAATATCAAGGGTGAATGGTCCGATAATATTCTAGCTTTATATTCTGTTTTTCTTACTCTATCTTGCATACGAGCTGATAACAGGAATAGGTCTATTCTTGAGTATGTTTTATGTCTACCCGAATAATATGAATATTCCTTTTCCTTTGGGTTTTGTTTCCTCCATATATCCAAAAGTTGCATTTCTTTCATCGATTTTATTATAAATTTGGTTACTTTGTTCTTTCTGTTAATTTTTTCCCCAGTTTTATCCATGTTTGAATCCAAATTAAGGTTGAAATCCCCTCCTATTAGTATGTTCCCTTGCGTGTCTGCTATCTTCAAAAAAATATCTTGCATAAATTTTTGATTTTCTTCGTTAGGTGAATATACATTGAGTAAATTTCAAAACTCCGAATATATCTGACATTTTATCATTACATATCTCCCTGCTGGATCTATTATTTCCTCTTCTATTTTAATTGGTACATTTTTACTGATCAATATAGCTACTCCTCTAGCTTTTGAATTATATGACGCTGCTGTTACATGTCCTACCCAATCTCTCTTTAATTTCTTGTGCTCCATTTCAGTTAAATGTGTTTCTTGCACGAATGCTTTATCAATTTTTTCTTTTTTCAGTAAATTTAGCAGTTTCTTCCTTTTAATTTGGTTATGTATAAGACAACATTTCTAAAACATCAAACATTTTCCTTATTCTCCTATTTAAAACCTCTTTAACCCCATTCTCCCCTCACCCTCCTGTGTTGCCCTTTGTCCCTTGTCGGGCAACCACATCTCCCCTCTCCATTTGGACCTGCAAATTCACTCGCGTCAACTGATTTTGCAGTGACCGTAACTCCTCCCCACCCAGCCCCCCCCCCAGAAAAGATTTCAACTTTCATAACAAAGGTCACTCTTTTAATTCCCTCCTTTTTTCCTCTATTCCCTTTCATTCCCTTATTAATTCTTATCTATACTCTATATATTTTCCACTAAATACGGATACACTCATGTATACACATCTATATATACATGTAGTTATATATATATATATATATATATATATATATACACACATCCATATACACACATACATATAGTTCGTGGTCATTTTTACTCTCATTACATGTCTTCATCTCTCTGCTTATTTTGTAGTTGTTCTGCAAATTTTTATGCTTCCTCCGGATCCGAGAATAGTCTGTTTTGTTGCTCAGCAATAACTATTTTAAGTACCGCTGGGTACTTTAATATAAATTTATATCCTTTTTTCCATAGGATCGTTTTTGCTGTATTGAACTCCTTCCTCTTCTTCAGAAGTTAAAAACTTATGTCTGGATAGAAAAATTTTTTTTGACCTTTGTATTCCAGTGGCTTTTTGTCTTCTCTTATTTTCTTGATTGCTTTCTCCAATATATTTTCTCTTGTTGTATATCTTAAGAATTTTACGAAAATGGATCTTGGTTTTTGCTGCGGTTGTGGTTTCGGGGCTAATGTTCTGTGTGCCCTCTCTATTTCCATTTCTTCCTGTAATTCTGGTCTTCCTAGGACCCTGGGGATCCAATCTTTTATAAATTCTCTCATATTCTTGCCTACTATCTTTATATTATTTCTTCTATTATATCTATCTTCTGAGCTAACAGCTCATGTGCCACTTTAACTTTTTTATTAGATTCTTCTAATTTCTCTTTTAAGTCATCTACTTCCATTTCTACGATTATTTCTCATTCTTCCACATTATCCACTCTTTTTCCTATCTCTGATATGACCATTTCTATTTTATTTATTTTTTCTTCTGCATTCTTTTCTTCTTTTTATCTCATTAAATTCTTGTAATTGCCATTCTTTCACTGATTCCATATATTCTTTAAAAAATACATATATATCCATTGTGCTGCCTTTCCCTTCTTCTTCCATTTCTCTATATTCTTCTTCTTCTTCCTCTGGGTTGACCATCTGTTGTTTCCTTGTTTTCTTTTTGCTCTCTTCTTTCTTGTTGTCGTTATTTTCTATGTTCTCTTCCTGTTGCTGTGTTGCAACTGTCACTCTCAGCTGTGCAGATCGACTCCTCAGCTGTTCCCCCCTCCCATTAGTGTGTTTTTTTCATGCGCGGTTGCGCACTTTTACTCGGCTATGCGAGCCATTCTCTCCGCGGCGGGCCTCCTCGAACAGGTAAGGCCTTCACCTGCTTCTTCTGACGTTCTTTCATCTTCTCTTCTTCCCGTTGCTTTCGACTTTTCTCTCTTCGCTGCCATTTTCTTCTCACCTTTACTTTTACTTTGTTTTAAATTTTATTCTTGTCCCTTGTGTTTTGTGCGTTTTTTTTCAACTTTTCCGGAGAGGGCTGGAATCCCCTGACCGGCCACTCAAGGAGTTAAAGAAAATAATAAGGAAATTTTTATGGAAAGGTGGGAAACCTAGGATAGCACTAGATAAATTAACAGAATGGTATAAACAAGGAGGCTTACAACTGCCAAACTTTAAAAATTATTATAGAGCCGCACAATTAAGATACCTATCAGATTTTTACCAAACAAGGGAAAAGCCAGATTGGACTAGATTAGAACTAGATAAAACAGGGGAGAAGATACCTGAACATATATAATATAAATGGGATGAAAAATTAGTACAACGTAGGAATTCTCCAGTATTACATCATCTGCTCAATATTTGGAAGAAGATTCATGTAGAAAGGACTAAAACAAATTACCAATTACCAAAACTAATACTGACGCAAAATTAGCTAATCCCTTTTACAATAGATAACCTTTCCTTTAGAGAATGGGAGAAAAAATGGATCAAAAGAATAGAAAATTGCTTTTCAGGAAATAAATTACTATCCTTTGAACAAATGAAGGATAAATATAATATAACTCAAAATACAGTGTTGGCATACTACCAACTGAAATCCTACTTGAAGGACAAATTAGGAAGCAGTCTGAGGTTACCAGAGGGAAGTAATTTTGACTATGTGATTACAGACACAATGATAATCAAAAAATTTATAACAAATATGTATATTAAACTGCAAGAAAAGGAGAATGAGGAAACAAATGGTAAAACTAAACAAAAATGGGAACAAGATTTAAACATAAAGATAAAGAAGGAAGCATGGGAGTAGTTATGCTCTGGAACTATGAGAAATACAATAAATACGAGGTTACGTATGATACAATATAACTGGATACATTAACCTCAAAAGTTAAATAAATGGGACCCAACAGTATCTGACAGATGTTTTCGTTGTACAAAGGAAATGGGAACAACAATTCATGCAATTTGGACATGTGAGAAATTGGAAAAAGTTTGGGAAGATCTAAACCAGATATTAAATAAAATCACAAAAAGCAATATACCAAAAAACCCAGAGATCTTCCTCCTAAGTAACATAAAAAACAAAGAATTTGGACTTGATTTGGATGGTGCACAAAAAAGATTTGTTAGGATAGCCCTAGCTGTAGCAAAAAAATGTATTATGTCAGCCTGGAAATTAGAAGATAACTTGAGAATACAACAATGGTATATAGAAATGAATAAATGTTTTCCCCTAGAAAAAATAACATATAATTTAAGAAATCATATTACAATATTTGAACAAATATGGGAGCTATACATGAAACACAATAGAGAAAACCTACCGTGGACATCTACCACCTAAAATGACAGAAGGAGAAGGAAATGAAAAGAATTGACTCAGTGGAACTTCTTGTTTATTTTTATTGAGTGACAACATTGTTTTGACGGGTTTAATGTATCTTAGATTCTGAACTTTAAATGAATGGGAGGGGAGGGAGGGAGGGTGGGATGGGAAGAGGGAGGGGGGGAGAAAACGACACTATATATTTTTTAAGAAAAATGTATGTATCTTGACCAATGTGGTTTATAGTGTGAAAAATAAAAAAAATTTAAAAAAAAAAAGAAGATTCACGTAGAAAGGAATAAAATAAATGATCAACTACCAAAATTTATATTGACACAAAATCAACTAATCCCTTTCACAATAGATAACCTTTCCTTCAGAGAATGGGAGAGAAAAGGGATCAAAAGAATAGAAAATTGTTTTTCGTGAAATAAATTATTATCTTTTGAACAAATGAAGGACAAATATGGCATAAATCACGGTACAATGTTTGCATATTACCAACTCCAAACCTACTTGAAGGACAAATTGGGAAACAGTCTGAGGTTACCAGAAGGAAGCAATTTTGAATATGTGATTACAGACACAATGATAATTAAAAAATTTATAACAAACATGTATATTAAACTACAAGAAAAGGAGAATGAGGAAACAAATGGTAAAACTAAACAAAAATGGGAACAAGATCTAAACATAAAGATAAAGAATGAAACATTGGAAAAGCTATGCTCCGGAACTATGAGAAATACAATAAACACGAGGTAACGCATGATACAATATAATTGGTTACACAGGCTATACATCACACCCCAAAAGTTAAATAAATGTGACCCAACAGTATCAGACAGATGTTTTCGCTGTAAAAAGGAAATGGGAACAACAATTCATGCAATTTGGACATGTGAGAAAGTGAAAAATTTTTGGGAAGATCTAAACCAGATATTAAATAAAATCACAAAAAGCAACATACCAAAAAACCCAGAGATCTTCCTCCTAAGTAACATAAAAAACAAAGAATTTGGACTTGATTTGGATGGAGCACAAAAAAGATTTGTTAGGATAGCCCTAGCTGTAGCAACAAAATGTATTATGTCAACCTGGAAATTAGAATACTTGAGAATACAACAATGGTACATAGAAATGAAAAATGTATTCCATTAGAAAAAATAACATATAATTTAAGAAATAACATCACAATATTCGAACAAATATGGGAGCCATACATGAAACACAATAGAGAAATCCTACCATGGACTTCCACCACCTAAAATGACAGAAGGAGAAGACAATGAAAAGAACTGACTCAGTAAAATTTCTTGTTTATTTTTATTAAGTGACAACATTGTTTAACGAGTTTAATGTATCTTATAGATTGAACTTCAAATAAATGGGAAAGGGGGTGAGGGAGGGAGGGAAGGGAGGGGGTAAAAGTGGGAGAAAATGACACTATATATTCAAGAGAAAAAATGTCTGTATGTATCTTGGTCAATATGGTTTATAGTGTGAAAAATAATTTTAAAAAAAACAGAGGGCAGAGGTTGTGAAGGTGAGAGGGGAGAGATTGAAGGGATAAGTTACTAGCTGAGGTGGTGAATGTGGGCTCAGTTTTTTTTTAAATTTTTTATTTTTCACACCATAAATCACATTAGCCATGATACACACTTTTTCCTTTTCACACATATACAGTGACATTTTCTCCCCACCCCCCTCCTCCCAAGCCACCCCCCCACCCCACCCACCCCCTCCCATTCATTTAAGGTATACAATCTAGGTTACATTAAACCAGTCAGACAATGTTGTCATTCAACAAAAATACACCAGAAATTCTACTGAGTCCTTTCTTTTCTTTCCTTCTCCTTCCATCAACTTAGGTAATGATTGTCCCCGGTAGGTTTCCGCTATTGTATTTAATGTAAGGCTCCCATATTTGTTCGAATATTTCAATATTATTTCTTAAACTACATGTAATTTTTCTAATGGAATACATTTATTCATTTCTATTTACCATTGTTGTATTTTCAGATTATCTTCCAATTTCCAGGTTGACATAATACATTTTTTTGCTACGGCTAGAGCTATCTTAACAAATCTTTTTTGTGCATCCTCCAAATCAATTCCAAATTCTTTGTTTTTTATGTTACTTAGGAGAAAGATCTCTGGATTCTTTGGTATATTGTTTTCTGTTATTTTATTTAATATCTGATTGAGATCTTCCCAAAATTTTTCTACTTTCTCACATGTCCAGATTGCATGAATTGTTGTTCCCATTTCTTTTTTTACATCGAAAACATCTATCAGATACTGTTGGGTCCCATTTATTTAACTTTTGAGGTGTAATGTATAGTCTGTGTAACCAGTTATATTGTATCATACGTAGCCTCGTATTTATTGTATTTATCATCGTTCCAGAACATAATTTCTCCCATGTTTCCTTTTTTATCTTTATATTTAAATCTTGTTCCCATTTTTGTTTAGTTTTACCATTTGTTTCCTCATTCTCCTTTTCTTGCAGTTTAATATACATATTTGTTATCAATCTTTTGATTAACATTGTATCTGTAATCACATATTCAAGGTTTCCCTCTGGCAAACTCAAACTGCTTCCTAATTTATCCTTCAAGTAGGATCTCAATTGGTAATATGCCAGCGCTGTATCTCCAGTTATATTGTACTTACCTCTCATTTGTTCAAAAGATAAGAATCTACTTCCTGAAAAACAATTTTCTATTCTTTTAATCCTTTTTTTTCCCATTCTCTAAAGGAAAGGTTATCTATTGTAAAAGGGAGTAACTTGTTTTGCGTCAATATTAGTTTTGGTAATTGATAATTTGTTTTATTTCTTTCTACATGAATCTTCTTCCAAATATTGAGGAGATGATGTAATACTGGAGAACTTCTATGTTGTACCAATTTTTTATCCCATTTATATAATATGTGTTCAGGTATCTTCTCCCCTATTTTATCTAATTCTAATCTCGTCCAGTCTGGTTTTTCCCTTGTTTGATAAAAATCTGATAGGTATCTTAATTGTGCGGCTCTATAATAATTTTTAAAGTTTGGCAATTGTAAGCCTCCCTGTTTATACCATTCTGTTAATTTATCTAGTGCTATCCTCGGTTTCCCCCCTCTCCATAAAAATGTCCTTATTATTTTCTTTAACTCTTTGAAGAATTTTTCTGTCAGTTGTATTGGCAATGCCTGAAATAAGTATAATATCCTTGGAAAAATGTTCATTTTAATACAGTTTATCCTTCCTATTAGTGTTAGTGGTAAATCTTTCCAATGCTCTAAATCGTCCTGTAATTTTTTCATTAGTGGATAATAATTGAGTTTATATAGTTGGCCGAGATTTTTGTTTATTTGTACACCTAGGTATCTTATTGCCTGCATTTGCCATCGAAATGGAGATTCCTTCTTAAATTTTGAGAAATCCGCATTATTCATAGGCATTGCTTCACTTTTATTTACGTTTATCTTGTAACCCGACACTTCTCCATATTCCTTCAATTTCTTATATAATTCTTTTATTGATAGTTCTGGTTCTGTTAAGTAAACTATAACATCATCCACAAATAAACTGATTTTATATTCCTTGTCTTTTATTTTTATTCCTTTTATATTATTATCTATTCTTATCAATTCTGCTAGTGGTTCTATAGCTAACGCAAACAATAAAGGTGATAGTGGGCATCCCTGCCGCGTTGACCTGCTTAAGTTAAATTTCTTTGATACATGTCCATTTACAGGCACTTTCGCTAACGGTCCCTTATATAATGCTTTAATCCAATTAATATACTTCTCCGGTAAACTGAATTTTTGCAATACTTTGAACAAATAATTCCATTCTACTCTGTCAAAGGCCTTCTCTGCGTCTAAAGCAACTGCCATTGCAGGTGCTTTATTTCCTTCTACTGCATGAATTAAGTTAATAAATTTACAAATATTGTCTGTTGTGCGTTTTTTTTTTGATAAATCCAGTTTGTTCTAAATTTACCATTTTCGGTACATGCTCTGCTAATCTGTTTGCTAATAGTTTAGCTATTATCTTATAATCTGTGTCTAGTAAAGATATTGGTCTGTATGACGCTGGTGAGAGTGGATCTTTCCCTTGTTTTAGTATTACTGTAATGATTGCTGTTTTACATGAATCTGGTAAGCTTTGTGTTTCATCAATCTGGTTGATTACATCCAGGAGGGGCTGAATTAATAAGTCTTTTAATGTTTTGTAGAATTCTATTGGGAATCCATCCTCTCCTGGTGTCTTATTATTTGGTAATTTTTTTATTATCTCTTGTATTTCTAGTATTCCAAATGGTTCTGTTAATTTATTTTGTTCCTCTATTTGTAGTTTTGGTAGTTCAATTTTAGTCAGAAATTCATCTATTTTTCCTTCTTTCCCTTCGTTTTCAGTTCGGTATAATTGTTCATAGAATTCTCTAAAGTTTTCCTTAATTTCTTTTGGATTATATGTAATTTGTTTGTCTTTTTTCCTTGATGCCAATACCATTTTCTTAGCTTGTTCTGTCTTAAGCTGCCATACTAGGATTTTGTGCGTTTTTTCACCCAGTTCATAATATTTCTGTTTTGTCTTCATTATGTTCTTCGTTTGTAGTGTTTCATATTTTATTTTTTTATCTGCCAATTCTCTTCTTTTAGTTGTATCTTCCTTCATTACTAATTTTTTTTCTATATTTACTATTTCCCTTTCCAACTGCTCTGTTTCCTGATTATAGTCCTTCTTCATCTTGGTTACATAACTTATTATTTGCCCTCTAATGAATGCTTTCATTGCATCCCATAGTATAAACTTATCTTCCACTGATTCCGTATTTATTTCAAAATACATTTTTATTTGCTTTTCAATAAATTCTCTAAAATCCTGCCTTTTAAGTAACATGGGGTTTAATCTCCATCTATACATTCTTGGAGGAATGTCCTCTAGCTTTACTGTCAATATTAAGGGTGAATGGTCCAATAGTATTCTAGCTTTATATTCTGTTTTTCTTACTCTATCTTGCATACTAGCTGATAACAAAAATAGGTCTATTCTTGAGTATGTTTTATGTCTAGCCGAGTAATATGAATATTCCTTTTCTTTTGGGTGTTGTTTCCTCCATATATCCAAAAGTTGCATTTCTTCCATTGATTTAATTATAAATTTGGTTACTTTGTTCTTTCTGTTAATTTTTTTCCCAGTTTTATCCATATTTGAATCCAAATTCAGATTGAAATCCCCTCCTATTAGTATGTTCCCTTGCGTATTAGCTACCTTCAAAAAGATATCTTGCATAAACTTTTGATCTTCTTCGTTAGGTGAATATACATTGAGTAGATTCCAAAACTCTGAATATATCTGACATTTTATCATTACATATCTCCCTGCTGGATCTATTATTTCCTCTTCTATTTTAAATGGCACATTTTTACTAATTAATATAGCCACTCCTCTTGCTTTTGAATTATACGATGCTGCTGTTACATGTCCTACCCAATCTCTCTTTAATTTCTTGTGCTCCAATTCAGTTAAATGTGTTTCTTGCACAAATGCTATATCAATTTTTTCTTTTTTCAGTAAATTTAGCAGTTTCTTCCTTTTAATTTGGTTATGTATTCCATTAATATTTAAAGTCATATAGTTCAACGTAGCCATTTTATACTTTGTTTATCTTCCGTTTTTCCATCATTACCTTTCCTCCTTTTCCATTTGTTTTCTTATTTTAAACCCTTTATAAGACAACATTCCTAAAACATCAAACATTTTCCTTATTCTCCTATTTATAACTTCTTTAGCCCCAATCTCCCCTTCCCCTCCTGAGTTGTCCTTTATCCCTTGTCGGACAACCACATCTCCCCTCTCCATTTGGGTTTGCGAATTCACTCGCAATCGTCAACTGATTTTGCAGTGACCGCAATTCCTCCTCACCCAGCCCCCCCAGAAAAGATTTCTCTTTTCATATGTAACAAAGATCACTCTTTTAGTTCCCTCCTTATTCCCTCTATTCCATTACCTTCCCTTATTAATTCTTGTCTATACTATCTATATTTTCCTCTAAATACAGATACATTCACGTATGCACATTACACATATACACTCTTATACCTCTTTACCCACATACATATCAATCGTGATCATTTTTACTCTCATTACACGTCTTCATCCCTCAGTCTATTTTGTAATTGTTCTGCAAATTTTCGTGCTACTTCTGGATCCGAGAATAGTCTGTTTTGTTGTCCTGGAATAAATATTTTCAATACCGCTGGATGCTTTAGTATAAATTTATACCCTTTCTTCCATAAAATCGTCTTTGCTGTATTGAACTCCTTTCTCTTCTTTAGGAGTTCAAAACTTATATCTGGATAAATGAAGATTTTTTGCCCTTTGTACTCCAGTGGCTTGTTGCCCTCTCTTACTTTTTTCCATTGTCTTCTCCAGTACCTTTTCTCTTGTAGTATATCTTAGGAATTTTACTAAAATAGATCTTGGTTTTTGTTGTGGTTTAAAGGCCAATGCTCTATGTGCCCTTTCTATTTCCATTTCTTGCTGTAGTTCTGGACATCCTAGGATCTTAGGGATCCAATCTTTTATAAACTCTCTCATATTCTTGCCTTCTTCATCTTCCTTAAGGCCCACTATCTTTATGTTATTTCTTCTGTTATAGTTTTCCATTATATCTATTTTCTGAGTTAACAGTTCTTGTGTCTCTATAACTTTTTTATTAGATTCCTCCAATTTCTTTTTTAAGTCCTCTACCTCCATTTCTACTGCTACTTCCCGCTCTTCCATCTTGTCCATTTTCTTTCCCATTTCTGTTAAGGTCATATCTATTTTATTCATTTTCTCTTCTGTGTTGTTTATTCTTCTTCTTAAATCATTAAATTCCTGTGTTTGCCATTCTTTAAATGACTCCATGTATCCTCTAACAAGAGAAAGTATATCCTTTATCTTGCCTTTCCCTTCTTCTTCTATTTCACTGTACTCTTCCTCTTCTTCTTCCTCTGGGTTGGCCATCTGTTGTTTCTTTGTTGCCCTTTTCTTCTCTTCTTTCTTGTTTTTGTTGTCTTCTGTGTTCTCTTCTTGCTGCAGGTGTTCTGCAGCTGTCGTTGCCGGCTGTGGAGATCGACTCCCCAGCTGGTCACCCCTCCCGTCGGTGTGTTTTTTTTTCATGCGCGGTTGCGCACTTTTACTCGGCTCAGCGAGCCATTTTTGTAGTCCAATTTCTACCGACCTGAGGGAGCAGGTTTCTCTCTCCACCGCGGGCCTCTTCGGACAGGTAAGGCCTTCTCCTTCTTCCTCCGTTGTCTTCTCTTCCTCTCTTCTTACCGTTGATTTCAATTTTTCTTTTTTTGTCACCATCTTCTTTCCACCTTTATACTCACTTTTCTTTAACTTTTATTTCTGTGCCTTTGTGTTTTCCTTTGTTTTTTCCGACTTTTCTGGAGAGGGCTGGAGTTCACCGTCCAGCCACTACTCCATCACGTGACTCCTCCAATGTGGGCTCAGTTTTGATGTTAAAGAAGAATTTGGACAGTTTTATGGATGGGAGGGGCTCAGAGGACTATGAAATATGTGCAGCTCAGTGTGACTAGGGCAGAATAATAGTTCAGCCCAGGCCTGAATGGCCTGTTTTCTCTGCTGTTATGATTCTCTGGATGTGAGGGACATTTTTTAACCAATTAGATTTTCCTTCCAACCCTTCCTCCCCACCCCGTTCCCCTTTCATCCTCTCCACTGCCCTTCTGCCACTCTCCCTCCCGATCTCTTCCCCATCCCCTTATCCTCCACCCTCTCCCACCACCCTATCTCCCCATCCTACCCTTTGTCCCACTGCTGTTCTCCTTCACCTTCCCTGCCCAACACCTAAGCTCTCCTTCCTCCCCTCTTCTTCTATCCCTCCCCTCCCCCACCCTTCCCTCCCCCTCTTCCCCTCATTCCATCCTCTTCCTGTTCCTTTCCCTCTGTGATGTCAGCTCACCAGATGGCCCCACCTCCTGTGGCTGCCTGAGTGTGTGGCGGTTTCCAGAGGCCCTCTTGCAGCAGGCGGTGAAGAGCGGGAGCATGTGTTGCCAAGCACCGGTGTCACATTGCAGGTGGGCGCTGTTGCAGCTGAGTGCAGACCCAGCGAGCAGCAATGGCAGCAGCGCTGTGGGCAGGGAAAGAAGGGCTGAGTGCCCAAGCCCTGTCCGTCTGAAGCTCAACCCCACCAGGCACGTTGCCTCCTAGACCCACCCCGGGGTGATTGATGGATTCAGGACAGTAAAGGGGAGAGAGTTGGGCTGGAGGGTGGTGTGGTGGGGGTGGGGGGGGAGAGGGAAAGTGAGGAGGAGGGGGGTAGCCTGAGAGTCACAGAGCATGGAAACAGGCTCTTTGACCCAACCTGCCCGTACCAACCAAAATGACAAATCCACACCTGTAGTGTGTCTGACCCTCATCCTTGAACCATAGAACATTACAACACTGAACAGGCCCTTCTAATCTGCGCCAAAACAATGGCTGACAGTGCAGCAGGAGGCGAGTGATCTCAGCACATGGAGACAGCAGAGCCAGGGAGCTGGATTAGGTCAGCCCTTGGGAAGGTCACCGAGGGGTATAAAAATCCTTCCTTGCTCCCAAACCCCTCATTCCTCAGTTCCAACCTCTCTGCTCTGAGGGATTTCAGCACCATTTTGCCTTCCCAATGGGATTGCATTCCCCTCTAAGGTGTTTGAGGCGATTCGGTAGGTCACCGAAGACTCTCATAAACTTCTACAGATGTACCATGGAGAGCATTCTGGGAGATTGCATTACTGCCTGGTATGGAGTTGCCATCTCTCAGGACAAGAATAAACTCCAGAGGGTTGTTAAGTCAACCTGCAACATCACGGGCAGCAGACTTCACTCCATTAAGGACATCGACAAGACAGTGTCTTAAAGACCCCCCCACCCAGGCCATGCCCTCTTAACTCAGCTACTATCGGGGAAAAGGTACAGGACCCTAAAAACAAGCACTCTGCAGCACAGGGACAGCTTCTTCCCCTCTGCCATCAGATTCCTGAATAATCAATTAACCAGACTCTGCTTTCCTTTAACTTACTTTTGAAATATGATTTATAGAAATGTTTCCAGTATGACGCTGCTACAAAACAACAAATTTCATGATATGTTCATGACAATAAATTCTGATTCTGATTGTTCCCAACTGAGATGAGTAGGGGACAACATTCCTTACTGCATACTTCCGCCCCCCCACCCCCACTCAGCTTGGTGAACCCTTCCTGAGGGATGGAGGTCATAGGAATCAGAATTTATTGTCATGAACATCATAAAATTAATTGTTTTGTGCCAGCATCACTGGTACAAATATTGCTATAAATCAAATATAAATAAATTCTGCAAGACAGTAGGAAAAATTGAGGAATTATCAGCAATTCATTGATAGATCGGGAATCTGATGGCAGAGGGGAAGAAGCTGTCCTTGTGCCATTGAGTGCTCGTCTTCAGGTTCCTGGACCTTTTCCCCTGATGAGAGCAGAGTGAAGAGGGCAAGGCCTTGGGGACAGGGACGGGGGGAGGGGGGTCCTTGATGATAGAGGCTGCTTTTTTAAGACCCTAACTCATATCAATGTCTTCGGTGGATGAAGCCTGTGATGTTGTAAGCTGAGTTAACAATCCCCTGGAGTATTTTCTTGTCCTGAGAGTTGGCGCTTCCATACCAGAGTTGCAACCAACCAGAATGCTCTCCCTGAACTCCACCTGTAGAAGTTGTCGAGAGTCTTTGATGACATATCGAAGCTCCTCAAATTGCTCACAAAGTACAGCCACTGGCAGTACAGCTGGCCTTCTTCATGATTGTATCAACATAGAGGCTCCAGAAAGGTCCTTGGAGATGTTGACCCCCAGAAGTGTTAGGTTCTTGACCCTCTCCACTACTGAGCCCTCGATGAGGACTGGGTCATGTTCACCTGACTTTCTCCTGAAGGCCACAATCATTTCCTTCATTTTGCTAATGTTGAGTGCAAGTTTGTTGGAAAGAGCTTATCGATCTCCCTCTTGCGTTGTTTGTGATTCTACCAACAACCGTGGTGTCGTCAGCAAATTTATAGACTGCATTGGAATTGTGTCTGGCCACATAGTCATGGGTGTTGAATGAGTAGAGCAGTGGGCTAAGCACACGTCCTTGAGGTGCGCCTGTGTTAATGATCAGTGAGGAGGAGACAACATTTCCAATTCATATTGATTGTGGTCTTCTGAAGAGGAAGTCAAGGATCAAGATGCAGAGGGCAAGGATTTGGAGCTTGCTGACCAGCGCTGATGAAATAATGGTGTTAAGGATGAGGGTATCAAAGGTTATGGGGAGTGGGGCTGAGTAGGAAAATGGATCAGCTCATGATTGAGTCCCCCAGACACAATGGGCCAAATAGCCTATTTATAACCTGTATCTCATTGTCTCCCTCAGCAGAGGTCCCAGGGAATCCATCAGAACTGCCTGAGTATAAACCAGTCCAGAGCCAGACTCAATGCCACCCCGGAGAGTTGTGGATGACCCACCCAAGGGGGAAAAAAACAGGCCTTCACAGCCCTGTTACCTCTCTCGCTGGAGCTGCCCTCAGAGATGGGGTCTTTCTGCATCTTCACTGACATCTCCTTGCTGTCTGCTCTGGACATCACAATGGGTCCTGTGGCTGGAAGGTCATATGGTCACTGTCCACCACCACCCCCCACCCCCAGAGCCGTCAGCCTCCCCTCAACCCAAGCTTACCCATCCATTCTCCCTCATCCTCTCCTTCCTCTGTTGTAATCTTCCCCCCACTTCCCTCCTGGGCCCCTACACAGCAGGGAGATGTTGGTGAAAGTGCAGATGGAGTTTAAACCAGGCTGATGTCTGGTTATGCCTTTCAGGAGCACTGATGAAGCGAGAGACACCATGAGCTGTAGGGTGCAGAGGACAACTGAGGTCGGAGGGGCTTTGGCATACAGGTCCGCACATTCCTGAAGGGTGGATTGTAGGTTATAGAACATAGAACACTGCAGCACAGGACAGGCCCTTCAGCCTACAATCTTGTGCTGACCTACATATTCCTACCAAATTAAAATAAACCCACCCTACATCATAACCCTCTATTTTCTTCCATCCATGGGTCTGTCTAAGAATATCCTAAATGCCTCTAATGTTTCAGCCTCCACCATTACCCTGGCAAGAGATTCCAGGCCCCCATAACTCTCTGTGTAAAAAAAATATCTATGCCTAATGTCTCCCCTAAACTTTCCTCCCTTTTTACAGATGTTCCCTGGTGTTTGCTATTCCCACCCTTGGAAAAAGGCACTGGTTGTCCACCCTATCTATGCCTCTCAGAATTTTGTAGGCCTCTAGTAAGTCTCCTCTCATCTTTCTACGCTCAAAACCTCTGCTAACCTTGCCTCATAAGACTTGTTTTCCAACCCGGGCAACAACCTGGTCAATCTCCTCTGCCCCCTCGCCAGAGTTTCCACTTCCTTCCTGTAATAAGGTGACCAGAACTGAACACAATCCTCCAAGAGGGGTTTCACCAGAGATTTGTAGAGTTGCAACATAACCTCTCGACTCCTGAACTCAGTCCCCAACTAATAAAGCCCAGCGTCCCATAGGTCTTTTTAACTATCCTATCCACCTTGCAGTGATCTTAAGGGATGTGTGGATTTAGACCCCTAAGGACCCTCTGTTCCTCCTGTAGAGCTCGTCGAAAGAACCAAAGACTTGTTGATCCAAACCAAGGCTTTTATTAGCAAAAGACAGGAGCTCTTCATAGGTGGCCGACCAGTCCGGAATGATCCAACCTGGCTAGGGACACAACCCTTTAAGGCCCAGACAGTAGGCGTGGCTAAGCTCTCAATCTAGATATTGTAACTATATACACTATATACATTGGTGATGGGTCTGTACTATCACACCTCCATACTGTTAAGCATCTGACCATTAAGCCCGTACTCAGTTTGACCTTCCAAAATGCATCACCTCAACACTTATCCTGATTGAACTCCATCTGCCACTTTTCTACCCAACTCTGCACCCTGTCTACACCCTTTTGTAACTTACAACAACCTTCAACACCATTCACAACTCCTCAAAATTTTGTGGCATCCGCAAACTTACTGATCCAACTCTGGAGAAACTCAGCAGGTCAACAGTGTAGTTTGTATAGCAAAGATAAAGATACATAACCAACATTTCAGGCTTGAGCCCTTCGTCAAGGTATGAACTAAAGGTAGGCAGGCACCCGAACAAAATGGTAGGTGGGGGGAGGGATAGGGAGAGGAGCACAGTCCCACAGGCAGGAGCTGTGGCCCTCAAGGGAGGGAGGGCACATCAGCAAGCAGGGGGAGGGGGAAACAACTCTGGAGAGCTGGAGGAAAGGAGATAGAAAGATGGGGAAATGTGGGAGAATGGGGAGTGGGCTAGCAGAAACTGGAGGTCTATGTTAATGCCATCTGGTTGGAGAGGGCCCAGAAAGAAAATCAAGTGTTGTTCCTCCAATATACAGGTGGTCTTGGTAGGATAGTATGAGGCCACGAACAGACATGTGAGTGTTGGAGCAGGAAATGGAATTGAAGTGGTTGACCACTGGGACATCCCAGTCACTGATCCAGACAGAGTGAAGGTGCTCAGTGAAGGTGCTCCCTGTCTGCACTGTCTCTCCAATGTAGAGGATACAACAGGAATACTGGATGCAGTGGATGACATCCGCAGATATACAAGTGAAGCGGTGTTGTTCCTCAATTTAATGGCAGTAAGAGGTTCAGAGGGGGTCCTTATTCCCACTGAGAGTACCTGCAACTTACTGCAGGGGGGAGGGGTGGCAGAACAGCTTTTGGGGAGAGTCTAGACCAGCACGTGAATCGCCGACGTGCTAGATGAATCCCCACATAGTGGAACAGAGTATTGCCCACTGGCTGACACCCATTTGAAGTAAGTGGAAGAATGTTTAGGGGAGACGTCAGGGGTGGTGGGTGCCTTGAATGCTCTGCCATGGGGCAGTAATGAAAGCTGGAGCAACGGGGACATATAAGGTTCTGATCTCGGCAGGGAGAGAAGGGTTGGAGTAGGTTGACATGGATTGACACAACACTGTGGGCTGAAGGGCCTGAACTGTGCTGTTACAACTCAGACTTGTTTCCACCCCCCCTACACCCACCCTCCTCCCACCAGTGTCACATCTCCCTCACCTTCTTCCTTCTCCAGTTGCTTTTGGTCGTTCAGCTTTCCAGCCTCAGCAGGTCCTGACCCCTCCAGGCATCCATCCTCCGGTGAGCAGGCCAGGGTGCCAGAGGCAAAGCAGCGGCAGAGGGTGCAGGGCTCCACCCGGAAGGAGTGGCCGGCTGGGTAGAGGTGCCCTCCACTTAGGCACCCCAGCCTGGTGCATTGGACGCACCCGTCCCTGGGCTGGTAGGAACGGGCACAATTCAGGGGTAGCTCGGGGCAAGGAACGAAGCTGCAGCTGATCTTTCCCCCACCCTCAGGGCACCGGCACACAGTGCTGCTGGAGTCCACATGGTAGGTGGTGCTGGCGGGCACTGCATCTCGCAGGAAGCCAACCTGCAGACAGTTGTAGTACTCGTAGCCACTGCAGACGCAGCCCCATTGCAGGTAATGGGCACAGCAGTCTCCCTTGTCCAGAGTCTCCTCGATGCAGTTTCCAGCTCTCCACACTCCACACCAGTACAGTCCCGCCAAACCTGGTCTGCTGACTGTGCCACCACAGCACAGAGAAAGATCCCACCATCCAGGACAGCTATGGCTGGGGCACCTGCAGGAGATGGTGTCAGGTTGGAAGCTCCCTCCGCACCATCCCATCACACACTCCTGGGGTTAGACATAGAGCAAAACTCCCTCTGCACCGTCCCATCACACATTCCCAGGGTCAAATACAGAGTAAAGCTCCTTATGCACCGTCCCATCACACACTCCCGGGGTCAGACACAGAGTAAAACTTCCTCTGCACCGTCCCATCACACACTCCCGGGGTCAGACACAGAGTAAAACTCCCTCTGCACCGTCCCATCACACACTCCCGGGGTCAGACACAGAGTAAAGCTCCCTCTGCACCGTCCCATCACACACTCCCGGGGTCAGACACAGAGTGAAGCTCCTTATGCACCATCCCATCACACACTCCCGGGGTCAGACACAGAGTGATGCTCCCTTCACACCATACCATCACATACTCCTGGGGACAGACACAGAGTGAAGCTCCCTCCACACCGTCCCAGCACACACTCCCGGGATCAGACGCAGAGTGGAGCTCCCTCCGCACCGCCCCATCACACACTCCCAGTGTACAAGTTGGACACGGAGTGATATTCCAGGTGGAGAACTCAATAAGAACTGCAATGGGCCCTTCAATGTGATCATGGCTGATCTTTGCTGGCCTCAACACTGCTGCACTGTTTCTCTACACCACTCTGTTCCTCAATCCATCAGCCCCACTTTAAATACTTCTAATGATCTGATCTCTACCGCCCTTGGAGGCAGAGGATTCCAGAGGGTCACCATCCGCAAAGGGAAGCATTTCAGTTTTAAATGACCACCTTCACAGGAAGAGTGCTGTTCAGGGTCATGAGGAGTTCCCCAGGGCAGTGTCTCAGACCCAACCATTCCCTTAGTTCAGCGGTGAAGCCCACAGTGAGTCCTGAAGAAGGCTGAGGCAGGGGGTAGGGGTGAGAAAGATTCATGCCGTCAACCAGCAGGCACAAGCATCTCTGATGGGCAGTATCTAGTCGAGTGATTCCCTGACAATGATGAATCTCCCGCCACAGCACACACACGATGTTTGGGAGAAGGCAGTGCCACGCAGGGAGAGGATGATGCTGAATCACAAACAGGGCTTGGGCAGGTATCCAGAGTTATGGTACATGTGCTGCACACAGGCCAGAATTCAGCAGGAAGCCTGCACAACAATCTGGTCTGTCCCTCAGGCTGCTTCACCCTCCCCCCCCCACATCTGCTTCCCCTCTGTTTTGCCTGCAGAGTGTTGCACAGATGTCTGGGGGTGGGGGTGGGGGTGTCGGGGGCAGCTTTAACCCTGCACAGTCTGGAGAGAACACCCAGAGCAGGTCACGGACATCAAGACACCACTGGGGTGATTCCCCCCACCCCAGCTACAGGAATTGGGTCTGAATATCCCCAATGGCCTGTATCATCCACCTTCACTCAGATCCAGAGTCTCTATCACGCTGCCAGCAGCTGCCAGCTCAGTGACTGGAGACAGTACCTCCCAACTCAACAATCTTCCCACCATATCAGTGTTGTCCCTGCCCAGGGACGGTGTGGAGGAGCTTCACTCTGTGTTCCACCCTGGGAGTGTGTGTTGGGATGGCACGTAGGTAGTTTCACTATGTCTGACTCCGGGAGTGCGTGATGGGGCGGTGTGGAGGGAGCTTCACTCTGTGTGTCTGTCCATGCACTGCCAGACAGATAACCCGCAAATTGGAGGAATAACACCTCATCTTCTGTCTGGGCACCTTCCAATCGGGTGACGTTAACATAGACCTCCCCTGGTTCCATTAAACCAACCCTCACCCACCCTCTTCTTCCCTTGTCACCTTTCCTCTAGTTCTTTTTCTTTTCCCCTTTGACAGGGCCAAAATCTATTCTCACCTTTCCTCTTTCATATCCTCCTCCTTTCTCTCCCCAGTCTTTATTCAGATGCCTGCCTCCTTTTTGCTAATACCTTGAAGAAGGGCTCAGGCAGAAACGTCGGTGATACATCTTTGCTCCCTATGGGTGCTGCAAGACTGGCTGAGTTCCTCAAACATTTTTGTGTGTTTTTAACCACAATCACAATGCCTTCAGACTTTCATGTTTCACTCCTACTGTTAACATGGCCAAAGACAACATCCATTTACCACCTCAAGGTGAGCAGCTGGTGCAGGAGGGAAACTAAACACTAGACCAGCTTCCCGCCACACTGGAGTCACACAGAACAGGGCACAGAAGGAGGGCTTGATTCTGTCCCTGAACCACGGTAGATTGAACACATCCAGCAGCCTCCTGGGAGCTGTTCATGCATAAAAACACAAAGTTGGAGGAACTCAGCAGGTTCAACAGTGCACTTTACAGACCAAAGGTAAAGATACATAACCAATGTTCAGGCTTGTACCCTTCATCAAGTTGAACCAAATGATTGGGGGGGGGGGGGGGAAGGGGGAGGTGCGCAGTCCCACAGGCAGGAGGTAGTAGGTGGATATGGGAAGGAGGGGCCGATGGTTCTTTAAATGGTGATGGAAGGGGGTGGAGAGCTGGAGGAAAGGAGGCAGAAGGATTGGGGAAGAGAGGAATGGGGAACAGTCTGGCAGAACCTAGAGAAGTCGATGTTAATGCCATGCAGCTGGAGACGGCCCAGACAGAAAATTAGTTATTGTTGCTCAAATTCATAGGTGGTCTTGGTGAGGCTGTGGACAGACATGTCAGCACGGGAATGGGGGACGGAAGTGAAGTTGTTGGCCACTAGGAAATCCCTGAAACAGATGCAAACAGAGCAAAGGTGTTCAGCAAAGTGATCTCCCAGTCTGCACCCAGTCTCTCGGATGTAGACACCACAACAGTAACATTGGGCGCAGTAGACAAATCCCATGGATACACGTGAAGTGTTGTTCACTTGAAATGACTGTTTGGGGCCCCTAATGATGGTAAGGGAGCAGGTGTGGCACCTCCTGTGGCCACAGGGGAAGGTGCTGGGGTGGGGGGGGGGGGAGGTGGTGAGGGGAATTGGTGGGGAGGGGTGAATGCACGAGCGAGTAACAGAGGAAGCAATTCCTACGGAAGGGGGAGAGAATTATCATGTTGTAGGTGGCAGAAATTAGGTTGGATAATGTATTGGACATGAAGGCTGGTGGGGTGGTAGGTAAGGTAGCTATTCACGAGACCAGCTCCTCAGTTCCTCACCTATCTTACCTTGCTTTAAAAATATCTGGCTCCAGAGCAGGACTGAAACTGGAAACAAATAGTCATTCATATGCAGGCAGACTTGCATCTCACAGTTTCTCTCTCAGGCCAAGGGTCAGAGAAGCGCATTCCCTTCACATCTGTGGGGTAAACAAGTCATTACATGGGTCACTCATCCCCTCCTGAGGTGACCAGAAACTGACCTGACCCGTCTTCATCTTTGCCAGCTCAGAACCACATCTGTCCCTGTCTAGATGTTGACATTCTCCTTCGTGGCTGTGTGGGCTTGGCGTGCAGTGACAGGGGATCTTACCAGTGTTCGATAAAAACCATGGGCACGGGAAAGGTTGTGCTGACGAATAATGCTCTGCCCACCCCTCCAGGATGCTAATCAGCACAAGGGGGCATTGGCCTGCCTCAGAAACACCTCTCTCATGTGAGAAACTCATCCAAACCAGCCTCCCCACCCCGAGAGCCTGCAGAGAGGGAGAGAAAACAAGAACAGCTTCTGACCTGCAAAATGCTCCGAGCGGCAGTCCCACTCGGGCCAGAGTTGCAGGGAGCTGGTGCTCAGTTTATAAAACCCCAGAGGCAGCCATGGAATCCTCACATCAGAACTCACTCACTTTTATTTGTTCGATCAAGATTCAGTGACGACGAGCACCTACCCATAACGCCCAAGAGAAACCCAATATTAACCCTTTCTCTGCAAATTTTAAGTGCATTTCTATTTCAATCATTGGTTCAGAGGGAGCTTCACTCTGTGTCTAACCCCGGGAATGTGTGATGGGATGGTGTGGAGGGAGCTTCAGTCTGTGTCTGACCCCGGGAGGAGGTGTGGAGGAGGATGTGTGAAGGGACAGTGCGGAAGGAGCTTCACTCTGTGGGTCCCATGCTCTGGGAGTGGAACATGCACAAGTTGAAGTGGATGACCCACCCTGTTGCCCACTCTCCACTCTCAGCTGTGTTCAGCATTGAACCGAGACTTGTGGTGTTCGACTGAGGTCTGAGTTTCCCTCTCGCTTTCTTTCTCCTGTGGGGAATTGGAGGTATGTTTGAACAAGCACCCAAAGATATTTGGTAAAATATGAAGTGATAGTTTCTGACAGCCACCTGCTGTGTCTGCAAGGCTGAGCCTTATGAAAGGGCTCAGGTCAAGCTCAATATCCAATCCTCCACACAATCCCCCTCAGGTCCCCTACTCCCCTCTCTGTTGCTGTAACCCCCTCTGGTCCCCAGCACCCATCCCTGTCTCTGTATCCTCCTCCAGTCCCCAACACCCAATCCTTGTCTCTGTAATCCCCTCTGGTCCCCCACACCCCTCCTTATCTCTGTAATCCCCTCTGGTCCCCCAAACCCCTCCTTATCTTTCACCCTACTCCAATCTACACACTCCTCCCTGTCTCTGTAACCCCCTCAGGTTCCCTACACCCATCCCTATCTCTGTAACCCTCCCACCTCTGGTCCCCACACCCCTCCGTAACCCAACTCTATTCCTGTTACATTGCCGTTGACAGCCTAGTCTGTGGGGGGGGGGGGGGGGGGGGTACAGTTCTACAAGCTCCTCAAGGAACATCCACCCACACCTCGCCCGTTAAAGGACCTTAAGCATCCTTCCTTCCTGAGGTGGTCTTCATCAAAACATGCACGTCTCTCAGCAGGGAGACACTCCCTTCTCATTGCCCCTCCCACAGGTGGCGCTCCCTCCCACCTCCATCCCATTACCTTTGGGCAAGGAAGCTATTGTGTCCCAAGCTCACAACCTTCCACCTCAGAATGCCAGTGGGAAAACCTCAGCCACCAAACATAGTTGTTTTTAACCACCCTCCCTTCTCCCACTTAAGGCTCTAGAAGGTGGAATGATCAACCCATCCGATAACATAGTTTTTGTAGATTCAGGACTTTCAGAAGCTATCCGTGTTGGAAAATGTACGGTCATGAACTTTAGTAGAAGAAATAGATGGGAAGATTATTATTTAGATGGGGCAAAGGGACTTGGGAGTCCTCGTGCAGCATACCCTGAAGGTTAACCTCCAGGGTGAAGGAGAATGCAATGCTGATATTAATTTCCAGAGGGGTAGCATAGAAGAGCAGGGATGTAATGTTGAGACTCTATAAAGCACTGGTGAGACCTCACTTGGGAGTACTGGGTAGTTTTTGGGGCCTTATTTGAGATAAGTCGTGCTGGCGTTTGAGAGGTTCAGTGATTTATGAGAATGATACCAGGAATGAAAGGGTTAGCAAGAATAATTTTTGGCTCTTGGACTGCACTCGTTGGGAGTACAGATGACAAAGGATGGGGTGGTGTGTATGGACTGGGTGTTCAATGGCTGGGTCTCCCCCCAACCCCTGCCTCGTGAATGAACCATAAGTGCGCTCCTGTCAGGAGACCCACACTGAACTGGATCAGGAGGGAAAGGAAGGCTCCAAATGTATTAGAAGTACACTGCCTTTTTTGTGATGAAGATGCCAAGGTCATCCGGGATTCAAATTGGAGAGACCAAGATATTGGAGCAGAAGTAGGCCATTCAGACCACTGAGTCTAACCCACCATTCAATCATGAACTGATCCATTACCCCACTCAGCTGCCTGGCCTTCTCCACACAACCTTTGATGCTCTGGCTAATCATGCACCTATCCCTCAAATACACCAAATAATCTGGTCTCCACAACCACCTGTGGTAACAAATTCCAGATTCACCACCCACTGGCTGAAGAAATTTCTCACCCTACCTTCTTTCTTTCCTCTTGCTGGTTCTCTCTTCCCTTTGTCTCCTTCCATAGTCAAATTCTACTCACCTTTCTTTTCATCATATCAAATTAACATCTTTTGGCTATTAGTTTGGATGACTCCTCCTCCCTTTCTCTCCCAACCTTTAATTCAAATCTGTCTTTTTTCACTTACACCTTGAGGAAGGGTTCAAGTTGGTAATTCATCTTTACCTCCTCTGGCTGCTGCGAGACCGGCTGGGTTCCTCCAGCATTTTTGTGTTTTGACTACAATCAGTGTCTGCAGACTTTCATGTTTCACTCAAATAAAAGTGGCAATTTTGTTTTGCTGTGAAGTCCACGCTGAGAATCACGACCCCCACCCCCCAAAAAAATTAATTTTGTCAGAATTTGTTTTCGCAACGACGAGGAGAAATCAGCACTTGCAGAAAGCAGCTATCTCAAGGATAAAAACCCAAGCAGAAAATGTTGGAGAATCTCAGGCCAAGCTGTGTCTGTGGAGAGATAAAGGGCCCCCATCGCTGCATACGTCTGCCTTTGAATCATTACATTTTCAAAAAAAGCACCATTTTTCTCTTCATTCAAATCTTCCCCAAGGGGCATCTCAAACTCTTGGCTGCTCACAGAACCAGTTGTGGAGGGGGAAGGGATGACCTCAGGCGTGTGCTTTTCTTTCCACAGAGGGAGTAGTGGGTGTCTGGAATGCTTGGCTGGGGAGCTGGTGGACACTGGTACAATAGGGGACATTTAAAATACTTAGAAGGGCACATGGATGCAAGAAAAATAGAGGGTTATGGATCTGAAGTAGGGAAGGCTTAGATTGTTGATTACCATAGCAGTTGGCACAACACCGTTACACCACCAGTGAGCAGGACTGGGGTTCACATCCAGTGCTGACTGTAAGGACTGTACGTTCTCCCTGCATCTGCATTGGTTTTCCCGTTTCCTCCAACTGTTCAAAACATACTGGGGGCTATTGTCAATTGGATGGGCTGGAATGGCCTATTACCGTGCTGTAGAACTAAATTTAAATATAAAATTTGGACTATTGTGGTGGCGCACATCGCAATACAAGCAAACAGGGGCTACGTTTGTCACGACCGCAGCAGTGGAGCAGCCGCATCAAGATGGCTTCGCTCATGGTCAGAGGGGCCGTGCACACGCACTCAGCTGAGTCATTATGACACCCCCGGAGAAAGGTAAATACCCAGCTCTCAAGAAGCTCCACTTAAGTACTTTCACCCTGTCCAGATGACAGTGCGCCACCAGACTCGTGCATCCGCCCTCATGGATGAAATGCTCACGCTAGCAGAGGGCCACAAGCTGTGCCTCATGTTTGAGAGGCTTTCCTGCAGCAGATGTCAGATGACATACAACTGCTGTTAGTGGATGAGGATTTCTCGGATCCATGCAAGGTCGCAGTCAGAGCAGATGTCCTAAATGTGAAAATGAGTCGCTCAGGTGGCTCACAATTGCACCCAGTGTCAAACATCCAAAGTCCACCATCAGGTCAAGACCCCGGTCCACCAGGTCGACCATCCGAAGAGGTGGTTTGAATATATACATGTCAACATCATGGGCCCACTGCCCGTCTCCCGAGACGCCTGGTACCTCTTCACAGTAATAGTCTGCACAAGATAGCCGGAAGCCATCCTTTTAAAGACACCTCAACTGATTCCTGTGCCAGGGCACTGCTCACACATTGGCTCGCAAGGTTTGGGGTACCAGCCCACATAACCACTGACAGAGGGGCGAAGTTTATGTTAGCACTATGGACACAGCTTGCATCACTCCTGGGCATCAAGTTGCGCCACTCCGCCATCTATCACCTACAGTCCAACAGACTTGTTGAGTGTTTCCACCACCACATGAAGTCAGCTCTCATGGTCTGTTTAAATGGACTCAGTTGGGCAGATGAGCTCTCCGAGATCCTACTGGGCATCAGAACAGCACCTAAAGATTTACAGGCATCCTCAGTAGAATTGGTGTACGGTGTCCTGCAAACTCTGCCAGGCAAATTCTTCCCAACGTCCAAAGACTCATGCACCGAGGGGAAAGCATCATTACAAGACCTATGGGACAGGTTAGCCTCTTTTGCACCCCCCCACCCACCACAGACGCCAGCCTGTGTCCATCCCCAAAGATTTATCAACCACAGACTTTGTAATCGTCCGCTCAAGTCCGCATTTGCCCCCCTCCAACGACCTTATGAAGGCCCGTACAAGGTCCTGCACAACTCAGGGAAAACTGTCACACTAGACATTGGGGGTAAGGAGGAACTGTTCACAGTGGACAGGCTGAAACCGGCACATCTGGACCTCAGCCAGATCGTACCAGCGCAGCCCAAACCACTCATTTGGTTCAGGCAAGCACAATTCCACCTCTGGAAGATCACCTCCGACCTGACAATGTTCTACCATGTCATCAGCTCCTTCGACATAGGCACAGTCCCTTGGGATAACAGGACACTAGAGCTGGTTCTAGGGAGGTGGAAGATTGTGGCCTCGCATATCGTGACGCAGGCAAACCAGCTCCGCATTGGTTATAGCCGCAGGAGCAGAGCAGCCGCGTCAAGATGGCGCCGCTGGGTTTTGCTTCCCTTGTAGTCAGAGGGGCCACACTCGTGCACTCGGCTGCGTCGTTACGTCACTGCCCACACAGAGGAGGGACTTGCCGGCCATAAGGCACAGCTTATAAGGCACAGCGCGGGGTTTTCAAATTAAACCAGTGGAAGTGAAACTGACTCACAGTGTGTAGTCTCGTTCTTTCATTCCCTTTCTGTAGGTATCACTACATTATCTCGTTTTTATGCAGATCTACCTCCTCGATGTGATAAATGGAACAATGAAGGTACATTAATTTGTATGTTCTGGACATGTCAAAGTCTTGAGAAGTATTGTATCAAACTATTTCAAACATTCTCTACACTTTTTAAAGTTAATTTTAAACCTAATCCCTTGACTGTTTTATTCAGTATTGCTGGAGAGAGAGGCATAATGTTAACGACATCTGAACTGCATGTTCGAGCTTTTATTTCTCATGGTAAGGCAGGCAGTGCTGCTCAGACGAAGGTATGTTGCCTGCCTAATCACGCTCAATAGCTACGTGATGTCATGTCATGTTTAAACTTGGAGATTCAATGCTCAATTTCTGATTGGAATGTAAATTTTCAAACACTGTGGGGACCCTTTTTGAGTTACTTCTATCTTTGATCTGTTACGAAGGTAAAACTGTCAACTAATGAAGTAATTTATCACTGATAAGATTTTTTTTGGCCAGATTCATTCTTGGTCATGGGTTTAGATTTTCCTTTTTTAATAATAAGATATCAATATAATCTGTTTGATTAAATTGTGGGGTACCTTGGATGAAATTATACAGTTTAAGTGTTATCTTCTTGAATTTTAACGTATATCTATCTGTATGTACTCTGTATTTTTGGAGGTGAAATTTCAATGTTAATAAAAAATATTGAAAAATTAAAAAGATTTAGCTAGGTCAGCAGATTGTGGGTCAAAGGCCCTGTACTGTGTGGAATTCTCTCTGCTTCCGTGAGCCTCACACCTACCCTCCAGTGTTGCTGCTGCCCACCACAACCTTCACCCCTGCCCTGTCGCTGCCAATCCCTGTGATTTCTCTATCTCTGCGCTCCCTTCTTCTGACCTGTCTCGCACAAAAACTGATCCTTGGTGGGTGGGTGAGAAGGCTGCTCCTCCTCTGGACCCTGTCACCTCCCTCTGTCTCAGCTCAGTCTCTCGAAATGCTCCTGGGTCTCTCGCTGCCGTGGGAACTGCTGCCTACCACGGGCTTGTCACCTCGCCTCCTCTGATGCTGCTGGCTCGGGTTCAGGGCTCCTGCAATTCACACGGGGACAAAGTCGTGGTTAGATCAGAAAGCAGCACACAAAGGGGCGGCGCAAGGGCCGTCTGTATCAGTCACCCATCGGATTTTGGCTGGGGTTCCCCAGGCTGCGTGTTCCATGCCCAGGGTTGCAGCTCCTGGTCATCCCCAACTCCACAGCTGCCTGAGCTGCCCCACTCAACAGAAGGTGCTCAATCCCAAAGTAAACCATTGCAACTGGAAACGCTAAAGGAATTTACCAAGGTACTAACTCTGCAGATGATACAAAAAAAGATGGTAGGGCAGGTGGTGCGTAGGAAACCAAGAGGCTGCAGAAATTTGGATTGATTAAGAGGTTGAGCAGAGGTGCAGATGAAATACAATGTTGGAAAGTGTACGGTCATGCATTTTGGCTGGAAGAAATAGACAGGCAGATTATTCAGATGGGAAGAAAATTCAAAATTCCCAAGGTGGCAAGAGACTTGAGTTGTCCTGCAGGATACCCTAAAGGTTGACCTCCAGGTTAGAGCTGGCAGTGATGAAGGCAAATGCAATATTGGCATTCATTTCTAGAGGGATTGTATAAAAGAGCATAGATGTGATCTTGAGATTCTATAAAACACTGGTGAGACCTCACTTGAAGAACTGTCCACAGTTCTGGTTGACGTATTTGAGAAGAGATGTGATGGTGTTGGAGAGGGTTCAGATTTATGAGAATACCAGGAATGAAAGAGTTAGCATATGAGGAACAATTGTTGGCTCTTGGACAGTACTTGTCGGGAGTACAGAAGGATGAGGCATTTCAAATGCTGAAAGGCCTGGACAGAGTAGATGTGGTAAAGATGTTTCCCACAGTAGGGGAGTCTAGGATAAGAGGGCATAATTTAACAGCAAGACGTGGAAAAATTTCCTTTATCCAGAGGGTCATCAATCTGTGGAACTTACTGCCACAGATGGCTGTGGTAGCAAGGTCATTGGGTGTATTTAAGGCAGATTGACAGGTAGTTGATTGGTCAGGGCATCAAGGGTTACGAGAGAAAGCCAGGGAGTGGGTCTGGGTGGAAGGATGGATCAGCTCAGAATAGCGGAGCAGACTTGATGGGCCTACTTCTGCTCCAATATCTTGTGATTCTGTTATGGCTGCAAGCCCAGTGAGATCAGCAACGGTGGAGACTCCAACTGATCTCTACCTCAAAAATACAGGAGGGGGTGAAGGTCACCATTGACCAAATTCGACAGAACCTGGAGATTGCCGGCATGCCCAGCAAAGAGATTCCCAGAGCGCGGCAGGTGTTTCAGAACAATTGGGGATAACCATCTGTTTGTCTCCCACTGGAATGAAGAGAAAGGGTTCAAGAATTCAAACAAAACTGCCAAGCACACACAGGTGAGCTGATGTCAGTACTGGAGAGGTACTACTCGAGGTGACCAGCCACAATGCCAACCAGAGAAGTCCAATTCAAGCAGTGCAGAGACATGCCGACCACTGTATTCATCAATGCCAGTCCCATTTCTCAGCCTCACTGATTCAAGGACTCAGAACCATGGAATACTGCAGCATAGAAAACAGGCCCTTCAGCCCTTCAAGTCTATTATCAAACTATTATTCTTGCCTTGTCCCACTGATCTGTACCCAGTCTATAGCCTTCCATACTTCTCCCATCTAGGTACCTGTCCAAATTCTTCTTACATGTTGAAATTGAGCCTTCACCATTTCAGCTCGTTCCACAATCCCACCGCAGACTCCCCAATGTTCACCCTTTCATGGTTATGTCCTCTGGTTTGTAGTTCACCAAATATCAGTGGAAAAAGCTTGTTCTATCTGTACTCTCATAATTTTGTACATCTCTATCAAATCTCCCTTCATTCTTCTACACTCCAGGGAATAAAGACCTACCAAGTTATTTCCCTGTATCTCAGTATAACAACTCCGGGCAACATCCTAGTAAATCTCTGCATTCTTTCAGTCTTGGTGATGTCTTTCCTGTAGTTTGGTGACCAAAACTGCACATTCTCCAAATTTGGCCTCACCAATGTCTTATAAAACTTTACCATCACATCCCAACTCCTATGCTCAATACTTTGATTTATGAAGGCCAATGTGCCAAAAGCTCGCTTTACAACCCTATTCACCTGTGACCGGGTTCAATCCCACATTTCTTTTGCCACTTGCAGGGAGCTTGCAGACCTGCAGCTCAAAATCCCTCTGTGGATCAATGCACCTGAGGGTCCTGCTGTAGACGTGATCAGATTAAATTCCATGTGGCATTTCTCCGCCAAAATTTCCAACCTGTTGACCTTGTGCTCTGTCCTTTGACACCCTTCATCGTTGCCCACAACTCAGCCAGTTTTTATCAACCTTTGGCATGGCGCATTTGATTGGATAATTGGAGAGGCGGGGCAGGTGGGAAAATATCACATCTTAAGGCTACTATTGACCCTGAACTCACAGTGATCTGTCATCATCAACAGATAGTTGTCCACAGGAGCTCACTGAGCTTGAAGTGACGACTTCCCTGCAATGGAGACGCTTCAGTAAACTGTGCATGGCTCGCGCACCACACAGCTGTGCATGGGGAATATGTGGCATGCACCACTCAGCTCAAGGTTAGCATACACAACCATGCTGTGCATAGACATCTGTGTACAGGGCTACTGTACACACGTACACAGTAGTAAAGTCAATAAAAGATTTTTATTAGGAGGGAAAAAACTTCATGATAAACATGATTTTTGCACAAAGCTGTGCTATGCGTTAACATGATTCAACTAAAAGAGCAAGTTTCATGTCTATTTAAAACATCGGAGAACTTCTAAGATTTACTTTTCACTGCCTTCCCAGTGCATACTAGGACATCAACTCCATAAAACGAGGTCCTGATTCTAACCTATCATCAATCAAACAGCCTGATCAATTTAGGAATTCATCATCTCTTGTGAGTGGTTTATCTATTACAGTGGGGTATTCTCAGCCATGGAGTTGAACATCAACCCCTTCTTCAGTGGGGCTATGCAGGCAGGCAGGAGGGGAGGTTCATCTGCTGGGAGGCAAGACACAGAAGGTTGTGGGTTAAGAAGAGGAACAGATCTTTGCTGGAACGGCAACCTCTGACCCTTGTGTCGCAGAAGATGCGCTATTCCGATGGGCGGGAGCAGGAATGAAGTTTAGGCTTTCTGGACTGACCCAGGGTTCAAAGAGCCATGAACACCTGAGCAAAAGATGCTATCTCTTGTGCCAGGCCTGGTCTTTAGTTGCCTTGAACAGGGAGTTATTGGATCGTGCACCCCTCAGGGAGGCTGATCCACCACACCTTTGCCTAAACACCTGCTGTTCGACCAGCCGTCTATTTGCTCCAGGTTTCTGCCTATTCAGTCTGTGCAACCCATCTCCCACCCCACTGCCCTGGAGGGCTTCTGCAAAACCCTCACTTGAAAGGGTTAATGGCAGGGCAGGGCGTGAGCCCCAGGAGCCGGCTCTCCACCTGGATGTCTTTTTCCCTCAAGCATGTGGGAGCGGACTGGATCAATCAAGCGGCGCAGCCATTTCACAACCTCGACCCCAGCCCTTCATCATCGTGTCTAGCGAAAGAACAGGAGTGCAGTGGAAGATCTCTGACGCCTGGGCTTGTGGAGGTGGGAAGGGGATTCCACAGGGGAAGACTGCTGGAGGATGGGGGGGGGGGGTCATAGCTGCAAAATCTGGATGGGAAAATGGGAAAAAGCACCAACGTGTCCTTCTGCGCCCATCCCGCATGCCCAATGACAGGGAAAAGTAAGGAGGTATGAGAGGAAAGCAGAATGCCTCCCGCCCGCCCTCAGAGGCAGACACATCTGCTCGGGCACACCTGCCCTGCGGTTACTCGTTGGGAGAGGGTCCGGCTTCCGGAAATCCTGTCAGATCGAAGGTCAGCACCTTGCTGATGACGCAATCCCCTTGCTGTGTGCAAGACAGGGAGAGAGCAAAACAAATCAGTCCATGCACCACACATCTGCTACACCTCTGCCCCACCTGAGTGCTCCAACAATGTTCAGCACATGGAAACAGCCCCCACCCCCTCCCCACTTCTTCCCAACCAAGGGAGTCCAGATTGGACGGATGAGCCGGAGCTTGCAAGCTGGAAACCCGTGCATTGGTTCTGGAGGCTCAAAGGACTGCAGGCCCTGTCACTGGAACCCTCTGACCCCAACCCCGGACAAGACAGCGCTGAGAACATCCCAGTGCTTCACTCTGCCATTTCGGATTCCCAGCAACTTGGTTTCCATCATCGGGTCTAATCAGGATACGAGAAGAAGGGGTTCCCACTTGTGATGACTTGAAGGATTGGCCGGAGGGATTTAACGGTTTGGACTCCGTGTCCGTTTTCAGGGATTACCAATGAGCACATATGCTCTGTGCCCCGTTTTCTGAGACTGGTTTTATACCCGACCACCAGCTGGTTCGTACTGGTGTTTGTACTGTACTTTACCCATGAACCCAGTCTGGAGTATAAACAGATTGTACCTCTTTAATCCAGTGAAATTAGGACCTGGCCATTGCTGGACCACAGAAAATGACAGAAAACAGAAATTGACCCCAAAGGGAACTCCCTATGTAAACATATCAAAGGTAGAACAAAGCTTAAAATAGGAAATAATTCTGTAGGGCAATGCCTTTACAGCGCCAGTGATCAGGAAGTTAGTACAAACTCCTTACAGATAGTGCAGGACTCGAACCCCGGTTCCAATCACGCAGATTCAACCTTTACAGTGCCAGCGATCGGGACTGGGGTTCAAGCCCTGAACTATCTGTAAGGAGTTTGTACTATTGGCAGCAGATTCAAACATGCTGGACCACAGAGTACAACCTGCATTAAGGTTAAAAATGGCCGGAATCCAAAGGGTTAAAGCTGTGGGATTGGTTCTTCATGTGGCCAAAAAATAAACGATTCAGTAGCAGGTTGGATGGGGCCGGATGGTTTAAAAGTTTTAGTAGAGAACAACAGAATTGGAGAGGGGCTTGTGGAGTTTGGGACAGAGTCAAACCCAGCAACAGAACTTACCCCCGCCCCCCCCACCCCTAAATGGTTTCCAAACCTCCAGCCCGCAAGCCTTCAGAAAAGGAATCTGACAACAGAAAGGTGGGGGTGGATTATTTCAGGTGGCGGGAGAGCCAAGAGTGATAGTGAACACGATCAATAGACACTGAATGGCTTCCTCCCATGCCAGTGGTACAGGAGGCAGACACCTACCTCAGGGTAGACACCAATTAGAGCGTCGGCTTTAGTGTAGAACTCCTCCTTGAGAGAAATGACCACAGCCTGGAAGTTGGACACCGACTGCTCCTTGATGTAGTTGGCGACCTGCATGGGAGAAAACGGACGAATTGTCTTCCTCAATAAGGAAGAATATGGGAGGAAGACAGATCACTCGTTGAATGGTGTAATGACAACAACTTTGTATTCAACACAGCAAAACCAGAAGATTGTGGACTTCAGGAGGGAGTCAGGGGAACATGGCCCAGTCCTCATCAAGGACTCTGTAGAGGGTCAAGAACTTCAAATTCCTGGGGGTTAACATCTCCAAGGATCTGTCCTGAAACCTCCATGTTGATGCAATTACAAAGAAGGCTCTCCAGCAGCTATAATTTGTGAGGTGTCTGAGGAGATTTGGTATGTCACCAAAGACCTGTAAACTTCTACAGATGTACCATGAAGAGCATTCTGGTGGGTTGCATCACTGCCTGATATGGAAGCGCCAACTCTCAGGACAAGAATAAATTCAAGGGTTGTCATCTTGGCCTGCGACATCACGGGTACCAGACTTCACTCCATCGAGGATGTTAACATGAGCCGGTGTCTTAAAAAAGCAGCCTCTATCCTCAAAGACCCCACCACCCAATCTTCACCATGCTACAATTGGGAAGGAGGTACAGGAGCCTGAAGACGAGCACTCAATAACACAAGGACAGCTTCTTCCCCACTGCCATCAGATTCCTGAATGATCAATGGGCCAAAGGCACAATCTGACTTTTGGTGCACTTGTAGCGGCTCACCACAAGGCAGGTGAACCAGCCCTGCTTGTAAGCCACACAGCGGGGCAGCTGGCCAAAATGGCACCGTCGGAGGTTTCCCTTCTTCCAGTTTGGGGCTCAGAAACCCGCGCTTGGGGACCACGTGATGCTTGGATGACGTCAGCGCCCTCCAGTGCGGTTCTCAGCCAGGTCCAGGCTAGGAGTATAAGTGCAGCCCAGCAGCCTGCAATAAACTAGTCTGCTCACTGAGCTCAATCTGTCTGGTTGCATGTGTTATTGCAGGAACAGTGTAGCCGCCGCTACAATTAGTGACCCCAACTGGTTCAAACGTCTTTGAACCCATCATGAGCGAGCCTGGGATCAGCGCTATAGCCGTGAAACTGCCTGAATTCTGGGTTCAGGAGCCAGAAACCTGGTTCGTCCATGCGGAGGCCCAGTTTCACCTCCACCAGATTTCGTCCGACAACGACCAAATTCTACCATGTGGTCGCTGCCCTGGACCAGGCCACCGCCAGACGTGTGCTGCACCTTGTTCAGCACCCACTCGCCAAGGACAAGTACGAGACCATCAAGCGAGTGCTTACCGGGTCGCTCGGACTATCCAGACACCAGCGTGCTGCTCAGGTGCTGCACCTCGATGCTCTGGGGGACAGATCCCTGATGGAACTTATGGATGAGACGCTCGTGCTCATGGATAAGTGCACCAACTGCCCATTTTTCGAGTGCACCTTCTCGAACATATGCCGAGGACATCTGCCCGCTGCTGGTCCAAGAGAGCTTCACTGACCCGACGAAGCTCTCCCAGAAGGCCCGAATTATGGCTCGCACGCTTCTCGGAAGGATCAGTGATCTAACAGGTCACGAGGCATGGGCACGACTATGCCAAGCCCACCCCTAGCGCTGCGGTAGAGCACCCAGCCCTTGCAGGGGTCCCCAAGAGCATAACCAAGGCCACACCATCTGCTTCAGGCCTCTGCTTCTACCACCAGCGCTGGGGAGCCAAGGTTCGGAAGTGTCGTCAGCCCTGCTCGTTCCAGGGAAACGACTAGGCGAGTCGCTGTTAATGGCTGCGGCGGCTGGCCAAGAACACAGCCTTCTCTACCTGTGGGATTTAGTCAGCGGCTGGCACTGGAGCCCAGATCAGCGTCATACCAGCCACGGCCATGAATCCAGGAACCACCTCGTGGACCTCCCCTCCGTGCGGCCAATGCAACGGACAGTCCACTTTCAGATTGGCCAACAGAATTTCACGTGGAGGTTCACCGTCTCGTCCCTCCCAACTGCCATCTGGGTGCAAACTTCCTCCTCGCACACGGACTTCTGGTGAACATTTGAGGTAGGCGCCTGGTGGACGTCCGTACCTTCCAGGCCGTTCGCCTCGACGCCTCCTGCTCGGAGCAACCGCAGATGGCCACGATCAGCATGCCCAAAGACGAGTTCCCGACACTCCTCAAGCCACAGTTCTCCACTGCCTTGCCGCACCACGGGGTGTTCCACCACATCCCACCCAGGGCCCGCCGGTTCACACCAAGGCACGCCAGCTCCCGCCTGACAAGCTCCAGACAGCGAAGGAGGAGTTTTTGCACCTGTTGGAGCTGAGGATCATTTGGCGGTCCGACAGCCCATAGGTCTCGCCGCTCCACCTGGTCCGAAAGCCTCCGGCGGCTGGTATCCCTGTGGAGACTATTGACAGCTCAACAAGGCAACCGTTCCTGACTGTTACCCCATCCCTCACATCCAGGACTTTACGGCCAACCTGCACGGTGCGAGGGTCTTCTCCAAGGTTGACGTGGTGCGTGGATATTACCAGATCCCAGTGCAACCCGAGGACATACCCAAGACGGCCATCATCACCTCCTTTGGCCTGTTCGAATTCCTGCGCATGCCGTTTGGGCTCAAGAACGCCGCTCAGACCTTCTAGCGCCTCATGGACTGTGGGCAGGGACTTGGATTTTGTCTTTAAGGACAAAAAGACCGGGCGCAACACAAGGCCCACCTTACATGCCCTTTACTCACGGCTGGCCAATTTCAGCCTTACCATCAACCCGGACAAGTGCCAGTTCGGGAAAGAGTCCATGCAGTTCCTGGGCCATAACATCACAGCCAAAGGAGCCACGCCCGCCGCTGCAAAGGTTGCCGCCATCAGGGAGTTCCCACGCCCAAACAGCCTCAAAGGGCTGCAGGAGATCATGGGTATGATCAACTTTTACAACCCACTTCATCCAGGGAGCTGCGCGCATCATGCAGCCGCTGTTCGCCCCCATCACAGCCAAGCACAAGACACTCACTTGGAACCAGAAGCCTGCACCACATTCGAGGCCACCAGGACACCCTCGCAAAGGCCGCCATGCTCACCCACTGACCTGCATATAGCACTCTCTGTCGATGCCTCTGCCACAGCCGTTGGTGCTGTCTTGGAACAGCAGGTGAATGGGCATTGGAAGCCGCTGCCATTCTTCAGCCGCCTGCTCTGCCAGCTGGAATGCAAGTATAGTGCCTTCGACCATGAGTTACTGGCATGTACCTGGCGGAGCGGCATTTCCGCTATTTTTTGGAGGGGAGGACTTTTACCATCTTCACCGACCACAAACCCCTCACCCAGGCATTCGCGATGGCAAAGGATCCCTGGTCGGCCCGCCAGCAGCGTCACCTCTCCTTCGTGTCAGAGTTCACCACCAACATTTGGCACAAGGCGGGGAAAGACAATGTGGTTGGCGATGAACTCTCGCGACCGGCCATCTGCGTGCTGATGCCCGGCCTCGACTTTGACCAGCTCACCCAGGACGAGGAAGCTGATGAGGAGATGAGGGCCTTCAAGACCGCCATCACCAGCCTGTGGTTCCAAGATCTCCTGACTCCGAGTGGCGAAGGCACCATTCTGTGCGATATCTCCTTGGGCACCCCGCGGCCAGTGGTTCCGCAGCAGTGGCGCAGGCAGGTCTTCCGTCACATCCACGACCTTTCACATCTGTCCATCAGGTCCACGGTCCGGATGGTGGCAGAACGGTTCGAATGGCATGGGCTGTGGAAGCAGATTGCGGGCTGGGCCAGAACATGCACCCATTGGCAGACGTCCAAGGTGCACAGGCACATCAGGGCACCCGTACATGAGTTTGAGCACGTCCAGGAACGGTCCAACCACATTCACGTGAACATCGTCGGGCAACCGTTACCTGTTTACAGTGGTAGACCGCACCACTCGCTGGCCCGAGGCGATCTCGATGCCAGACGCCTCCATTGACTCCTGCTCCCGAGCCCTGTTGCATGGTTGGGTCACCCGGTTCGGCATCCCGACTCACCTCATCAGCGATCGGGGCGCCCAGTTCACATCTGCGCTCTGGACACAGCTCACCAATAGGTTGGGAATACAGCTACACCGCACCACGGCCTACCACCTGCAGGCCAATGGACTGGTCGAACGTCTGCACCGCCACCTTAAGTTGGCGCTCATGGCCCGCCTCACCGTTCCTGACTGAACGGACGAACTGCCTTGGGTATTCCTGGGCACCCACTCCACTCCCAAGGAAGATCTGCAGGCATAATCAGCTGAGCTGGTCTTCAGTGCACTGCTGGCACTACCTGGTGAGCTCGTCAACACACCTCACAATCTCCAGCGGTCGTTGCATGAACTACTTCCTCACCTCAGGGCAGGCTTGGACTCCTTTGAACCCCCACCGCCACCCAGGCACTGCACCCGCCCGACTCACGTTCCTGGTGAGCTGCTTTCCGCGGAGTTAGTTTTCGTTCGGCGAGGCCCGACACGGCACCTCTGCAGCAACCATATGAGGGGCCGTACAGGGTTATACAACATTCCAGCTCGACATTCATGCTGGACTTGGGCGGCAGACATGAGCTGTTACCATGGACAGGCTGAAGCCAACGCACCTTGATCCCACTGAGCCCGTGGTCGTTGCCCAGCCCAAGAAGCAAGGCTGCCCGGCAAAAAAGGTCATTGCCACAGGTTCTTGGGGTGGGGGGGTGGGGTACGGGGCTGTGTGATGGTTCACCACAAGGCAGGCAAACCGGCCTCGCTTGTAAGCCACGCGGCAGGGCAGCCAGCCAAAATGGCACCGTCAGGGGTTTCCCTTCCTTCCAGCTTGGGGCTCAGAAACCTGCGCTTGGGGACCACGTGA